>NC_056726.1:1530103307-1530380807 GCF_019279795.1 Protopterus annectens
ACTGCATGACATGCTGACATCACACAGTTTAACTGCAGCCTCCGTGTAAGAGTTATAACTCTTACACGGAGGCTTCCTGAATCTGGCCCAATGTCTTTGTTAAAACAAAAAATGTTGACAAATTCTGAATGTTCTGAGAACAAAGATTTGCAGGATTTATTGCATGCAGCTGAACAAGTGGAAAACCTACTTTGCAATGTGGTTATGATTCACTGGAGGCCTCGTGCAGGGCCGCTGTTACAGGTTCTGTTATTAGAAGGCATGCTTGGTTAAAGGAACAGAATCTGCCTGATCATGTTAAAGCAAAATTATTGGATGCTCCATTACAGCATGATACTTTGTTTGGTGTTGAGGCAGAAGAGGTGTTGAAGAAAATTGAGGATAAGGCTAAATCTATGCAGGCAGTAAAGGATTTCTTACAGGTACAGCCACCCAGATTTAGCAGGAACTGACCCTCTAAGAATTGGTCCTTTCCAGTGTCAGACCACAGAGAGGCAGATTCAGACGCCCTAGAGGCAGGCAACAGCCCCAGGGCTCATACAGGCCCAAACAATGGTGTACGTCTACCTCCAAAAGCGGAGAAGACAAATCACAGCCTTATAGAAAACAGGCCCAATGACTTCCCTCTGCCAATGCTAAGCACTTATTTTTTGGCAGCACCCTTGGGGGGAAAGTTAGCACTTTTTTCACAAAACTGGCACAAGATCACCCAGGACAAATGGGTTTTAAATTTAGTCTCTCAGCTACAGGTTCCACTTTCACACCCTTCCAAAGTATGCCAGACCTGCCACACAATCAATGGGTAGAGGCACAAAAGCAAGTTCCATCTCTCATGGACATGGGGGCTATCCAGCCAGTGCCACAACAAGAGCAGGGACAAGGATTTTACTCAAGACTTTTCTTTGTATCAAGAAAGGACAAAGCCTGGAGACCAATTCTGGACCTGTCTATTCTAAATACTTTTCTGGATGTCCCAAAATTCAAAATGTTGACTCTACAGCAGCTTCTGCCCATGCTGGACAAGAAGGCTTGGCTTATAACTTTGGACCGCAGAGGCATACCTGCATGTCCCAATCGGACAATCTTGCAGAAGATACCTCAGATTTATAGCTGGCTCAGTGCACTACCAATTCTCTGCACTGCCCTTTGGCTTATATACTGCGCCCAGGCCAACCTTCAGAGGTATTCCACAACCCCCTCCCCCGGTACCAAATGGCTTTCTTTCCCCCTGTCTTGCATTCATTGCTATCCCAGGGTACACAAAATGCCTGGTACCAGTAATTGCATTTTGCAGACAAAGAGGAATTCAAATATATCCCTACTTGGACGACTGCCTTATTCAAGCAAAGACCAAAGATATTCTACTACAGCATCTGGCGTTTGTAAAAAGATTACTAATTTGCCTAGGGTACACAGTAAAAGAAAAGAAATCAAAACTAGTACCCTCTCAAGAGATAATATCCTGGGTGCAAGCTTAAATACAACTACCCAGATGGCTTATCTCACGCCAGACAAACAAAGGCAACTGACTTCTTACTTTGAAAACATGGCAACAAAGACCCAGTTATCTGCAAGAAAAATTCTGCAGGCTCTGGACTACATGGCATCCTGCATTTTACTAATTCCATATGGAAGACTGCATATGAGGAAACTACAATGGTATCTAAAAAGTGTTTGGAGTCTACATTGCCACAGCCTGGAAACAGTAATTACTGTCATTCCCTGCCTGCAATAGGAGTTTCGATGGTGGGCACAGGCCTGTCACCACAACAAGGGACAGCCATTCACTTTACCCACTGCCTGGCAGACACTAACATGCATCAGATTATGCCTGGGGGGCGCACATGGCAGGAAAATGTATTCAAGGTACATGGCCCACAAGCCAAATGCATCTTCATATCAATCAAAAAGAGATGCTAGCTGTACAAAATGCCCTGACAGCCTTCAAGGACCTACGTCATCCAGGACAACTGCTGATAAAGACTGACAATACTACAGTCATGTGGTACATAAACAAGCAAGGAGGGCACACATTCCTACTCCCTCTGCAGACAAGCCATAACTTTGTGGAACACAGCATTGACTTATCAAGTACACCTGCAAGCACAATTCCTGCCAGGAAAGACAAATACTTTGGCAGACTAACTAAGCAGAAACCTCATGGATCCTCACGAGTGGAAACTAGATCCACAAATCTTCAGCATAACAGGGAAATGGCGATACCCAGACATAGATCTATTCGCCTCCCCTCAACTGCCAGCTACAGAGATTCTGCACTTGGACTTATCACAAACAAGCATGGAAAGTGGATGGCCCTTTCATTCAGCTGGAAAGCCCTTACAGTATATGCCTTCCCTCCTCTGCCTCTCCTCCCCAAGGTACTCCTAAAGGTCAGACAAGAGAACCCAAAAATTATACTGATTGCCCCAGACTGGCCACGCCAGCACTGGTACCCAATCCTAAAGAGCTCGTCTCCAGGCTCAGCCTGGACATTACCTCTTAATTCCTCATTTGCTGAACTAACAGAACAATCAGATCCTACACAGCCAACTCAGAACTCTAAATCTGGCTGCATGGCGGATAATGTAACCATTCAGAACACACTTCTCTCTAAAGCAGTTTATGGATGTTATTTTGGAGGCCAGGAGGCCCAGCACCAGAAAATCTTATGCAGAAAAATGGAAGAGATTCTGTGCTTGGAACCAAGCGCAGGGAATTTGACACCCTTGTACCAAATATTCCTCAGATTTTGCAATACCTAACTGAGATGCTGGACAAAGGCCTATCCTTCTCATCAGTTAAGATCCATGCCTCTGTCATTTCATCTCATTACAATACAGACCCACGTATTTTTTCTCATCCACTGCTAAGACAGTTTCTCAGAGGGGCCAAAAACAGACGACCCCCAAGGAGAGCTCCATTATCTGCATGGGACCTCAATTTTGTCTTGGAAAAACTCCCACTGCCTCCTTTTGAGCCGGCCAATACAGCGGAGATAAAATACTTATGGAAAACAGCTCTTCTACTAGCAGTAACTTCAGCAAGAAGAGTCTCAGAGTTGCAAGCATCAGGACAGGGTTTCTCTAAGGACAAACTCGACATTTATGCCTAAGGTACTGTCCAGTGTGGCTCTTAACCAAACCATACATTTGCCTACCTTTTATCCAAACCCACAAAATAAGAGGGAGAGACTTCTGCATTCTTTGGACATACAGACAAAGCTACTCTTTTACTTCGACAAAACTAAAGCTTTCAGAAAGACTGAGCAACTCTTAGTGGCATATGCTGCAGGATCGCAAGGAAAAGCCATTTCAAAGCAGACTGTTTCAAAATGGATAGGCCACTGCATTTGTATCTACTATTCACAACATGGCAAATCAGTGCCCAAGGGCATTAGGCCACATTCTACCAGAGCAGCAGCCACTTCAGCAGCCTTCCTCAGAGGAGTACCAAGGACATTTTGGAGGCGGCAACCTGGACTTCAGTGCACACTTTTACAAAGCATTACCATTTACCTCTTTACTCTAAATCCAGAGCAGGCTTTGCTACTGCAGTTCTGCAGGGCCTCATAGCCACTCCTAATTCTATTTAGGCCCAAACCTCAGCTTTGGGATTCAACCCAAGTGTAATGACTGCAACAGTGAAACACTAAGAACATAGTACAGTTGTGTACACTTACCATAAATGTAGATGTTAGAGTGTATTCACTGTTTCAGTTCAGGTTACCCTCCCACCATCCCCCTTTTTTTCTTTGCTGGGACTTATCTGTACCTCTCTATTCTATACAACCTATGAGGTGTATTTGCTTGTAGATGAAGGTTATGTGCATGCTTTTTTATGATCATAATATTTTCAGCCTACCCTTTTGGGGGCACCTGACATCTGGGGTAAGAAAAACTGAAGAAAATTGCATCTGCTGCATCTTTTATACCCCTGTCGTACTGATGTCAGGGAAGAGGCGACAGCAACCGACGCCAGACCAGGACTTTGGAATTCAGGCCGACTGCGGGTAGCCTGCCAGCAGGATAACCCAAGTGTAATGACTGCAGCAGTAAATACACTCAAACATCTACTGGTGAGGATTGCTTTAGTGGAGCAGTGGTCATAAGATCTCCTGTACTCTGTCTGTTGCCTTTAATGCTACAATTTATTGAGAAGGCCTTTACTTACCATGCCAGTATAGTTTAGGTTCATAGGTTCATACTAGGCTGTCTGCCCAAGGGCATTTATAAGCCTAGCCCATAGTTATTTGGCTTTCGCCACCCCTTTAGTTTGAATAAAACTATGCCTATTATTTTGCTGTGCCTCTGTCAAGCAGTGACACTGAAGTAATCCCTGGGGTATATCTGCGATCCCCCATCCATTGGTCAAGATTCCTCTGCCTCACATGTACCAGGATTTTGTTCCACAGCATAGGGAGTCTCTGGGTGATGAATCTGTCCCTCCAGCATGTTCTATTAATAACCGTGTCAAGGTTTAAGTCTCCCGCCCTTGTGGTTCTGAGGGATCTAGATTTTTTGAGGTGAAGCATATTCATCAAATCAGCTTTTGACATGGCCTTATATGTCAGGCACAGGTCACCTCTAAGCAAGCGGTATGAGACTGAATAGAGCTGGAGTTCTTTCAGTCGGGCAGCATAAGACATATTTTTGAGACCCTTTATCCTTTTGGTGAGGAACTTTTGGGGCCTTTCCAGCTGCTGCAGGTTTGCATAACCCCCCCCCCCCCCCACCCATCTTACCAAGCCAAGTATGGTTCCTATTAGTGCTTCCATATATCTGTTTAATGACCCATAACACTTCATGATGTTCCAAAAAGGAAAGTGTGAGTGAGAAGGGCAGAACTAGAATCATGTGTACTGCAGTCAGCTGACAGTATGTCATGGGTAGTGCATGACAGAAGATTGCCACAGAACATGAAAATGTACAAAACTGTGGTGCTATCAGTTCTGTGTGGCACAAATGTGCAAATCTCATGTGGACTGTTGCATCTTATGACTGCTTTGCTTTTCCAGTGCCATTCGTAGCAAACCACCCACAATATACTTCAGTGGGAGGGTGGAGGGGTTAATCTGCAATCTTAAGTTAAACTCTACACACCAGACTGTCTTCCATTCCCATCCCAGTGGCTAACGCTGTCATTAGACTGTGTGCTTAAGGAAGTAAGATTTCTGCTCCTAATGAATCTTTGATACCAGCTGACAAGCTTATGGAGGCCTAGGACAAGCCTTCCACCTCCCATGACCTAGGACAAGCCGCACAGTATTTCACTTACTAAAAATGTTTAAGCAATTCACTGCTACAGTCACTCCTGGGGATGTCTACCACAGGTGACGTCCTATGGCCAGCCACCGTTTCCTAAGGTATTCCACATTCCCCAATGCTGGCCTTATGTTGTCACCATGGAGTTCTCCAGATGGCAGTAAGGGAGGATTATGTTCAGCTATTTTAGCTCTTGAGGTATGTATTTTACAGATGGTGATTACGATCCAAAAGAAAAAAAAAGAGTTTAAGAGCAAGTAAGTACTCTTAAGAGAATTTTCTTTGTTTTCATACAGTGGTGCTTGTAGAGGCTATTTCTGTAGTAATTGTGCTGGTTTATTTCTGCTGAGTTGAGGGTGTACCCATTTGGAGTTCTGGGGATGCTGGCCAAGCAGGGGGAAGTGTGTAAGTGCAGATAATTTAAGGGTAGGCACAATGAGTGCTTGTTGCTTAGGGCTCCATCATGAAGTTACCTTCTGTGACATTTGTATGGCTTTCAGGCCCAAAACTAATAAGGGCTGGGAGAGAAGCCATTTTTTGTGCTTGAATTTCAAGAAAAAGAAACTCTTCGCCTTTATCCACCATTCATGTGTGGAATCCTCCAGGAGTTGCCATGATATCTGTCCAGACCTGATGAGTCTGGGTGCCACATGTTTTTCTGCCAAGAGTCCGTTACCAATGATGCACTTGTTCAACCCCCCACCACCCGCACTGTCATCAAAGGAGCCAATGATAACTGAATCCCCTCAGGAAGTCTTGATGTCAGGTGATTCAGGCATGTAAAAAAAATGAACAAGCACAGGAATTTGTCTAGTTCCAACCTCACCACCATGAGCTTTGAGGGGAAAAAATAGAGGAACTAGTGGTCTTAAAACTACGTTGATGAGCTTAGTCACAATAATTTCCAAAAGTCATGAAACCCAGGTAGTGTTCCAAAGCAGCAAGCCTTTGTCACAGACTAGCGATCCTGCTCTGCTGTGGGTCATGCACACCACTGGTAGAGAAACATCTCATTATGAAAGTGGGAAAGAGTCTTCCATGTTATGATTGTGAATGAAGACAAATGCTTTCTGAAAAACTATATAAAGCTTACTAGATTGTAACCCAGAAAAAACATTACTCTGACATCTGGCTTACCTCCTCCAGGCAGGTTTTCTTTAGCACAGAGCTTTGTGTTCCCTTAAGGTTAGCTATTGGGGCAAGCCAAGCCCTGTAAGCATAGCAGGGACACTGCCCATTTTGACTAAAGACTAAGAGATGAAGCTGGGGAGGATGGTTCAGATTGATGTCCTATTCATATGCTGCAGTATTTGTAACATGAACTAGTCTGCTTCCAGTTGGCTTCTATATTTGGCCATTATACCGAAGTTAAAATGCTACTGCAAGGTACATGTGGCGGCCTGCATCACACTGTGTACGTCTGCAATAAATGGACGTCTGGTATAAAGCAGGTGTCATCACGCACCTACCTCATAACTTTTCTGTCACCTGTTTGACTGCCAGCTCTGGTCTTCGCCCACTTTAGAAAGTCACCTTTGTGCTCCGCTAGTGCTTCAAATAAGTGCCCCATAGGGTTTTTTGTTATCTAAATTGCTACTGTGGTGTTTCTTGTGAGTTAATGCAGCTAGGAAGGGCAAGTATCTGTGTGGAAGGCAGATTTCACATAAAGACTCCTGCAAGCTTTATTTATTCTGTTTAGGGCCAGAACATGATCACGTGTCTTGTGATATTTGCAAAGCCTTCATCCTTAAAACCCTTAGGAGCTATCTCTCTTCCCTTAGGCTGTACCTAGAAAACCAACAATTTTAAGTGCCTAGTGTGGGATATGGACCCAATGTCAGGACCTTCGGAAGACCCGTGACCCAAGAAGCCTTGGCCTGATCCTACAGCTGCTCAATGTATTCTGGGCATTCCTCCCAAGACCGACAAAAGCCTGGAGGCTGCATCGGAAACTACAGAATCATCTTCGGGTGCCTTGAGGGAAGCCATCAAGGAGTCTGTTAGCACATCCCAGAGGGACACTCTGGTGTCTGAACTAGTCACCTGGGGGAACCATGGCTTATTTCCGAACGCCCTCATGGGGTTATTCAGATAGTGGTTGAAGACATTCTTTCAGATGATGTGGAATGTTGTCCGAAGTCTGGCACTTCTCCATTGTATTTTGGAGGCCCCAAGAAGAAAAACAAAACACATTTCTTCTGGCCAGCAGGCTATGCCTTCTGACCAAACCCCTGACTGGCAAGCGTTTACTCAAGGCCTTTATGGCCTTATGCCAACCTTCGGCTCCTGTACAGGCTCTACCCTCCTCCACTTCTGAGAAAAGGCCTGTGGAAGAAGTTTCCTCTGAGGAGGAAGACTCTTCTGGCGATGAGTCTTTAGCTTACTCCTCACAGATTGCCTCTTCTCTGGACTATGCTTCCCCAGAGGAGTCGTCTAATGGCACAGATGCTCCTGCGGAGGACTTTTCATTTGGGGAGACCATTGTGCAGATGAAGGATTTTTTCAACTGTGACTGCTGTCTGGTCTCTCTTATGACCTCTTGCAAATGGAGCCCCTAACCCCTCTGCTGTTTCCCCCATTATGTCTGCCAAGTCTTTCTTTCAAAGCCGTATGGCTAGATATTCCCTGGCTCTTATGGTCGATGCTGTGAAACCTCAATTCAAAACTACCAGATTACCCCTAACAAGGCTAAAATAGCATTCTTAAATCCTGCAGCAGGTTACTAGGTACTCCATAAAATGTAGTTATGAAGTGGAGGCTTCCGCCAGAGAGGCATCGGTGTCTGTCTTAAGGAGGTGTTCATGGCTTAGGTTGTAGCCTTTGCCAGACTATATTAAAGCCAAGCTCTTGGGCACACCTTTAGACAACAAGGCCTTATTTAAAGCCCTTCAGGAAAAAGGGAAGGGGTTACAAGATCTTAGGCACATTTTTGTTTTTTCTGTTCCCCGCTTCCAGAGGAATTATCCTATTAGGGCTATCTTTGTAAGAAAGGCCTCCCAAGTATCACACTCCCAAGGGGAAAAAAAGATAGTAGGAAGCAAGTGCCAACTAAATCCTCCCCTTTCACACAATCTCAAAAGCAGTCCTTTCTGGGAAGACCTGGTAGCCTGTGACTACCAGGCCCAAAACCCCTCTACCCCTCTCTCTTTGCCTATCCCTGTCCCTCCCAGCTTGGAAACAGATAACCCAGGACTCTTGGGTCCTCTCCATTATCAAATAAGGCTATATCATGGTCTGCGAATCCATGCCAACCTTCAGAGGTATTCCACAACCCCCTCCCCCGGTACCAAATGGCTTTCTTTCCCCCTGTCTTGCATTCATTGCTATCCCAGGGTACAATTCAAAAGGTACCTCCAAATCTCAAGGGAAAAGGGTTCTACTCCTGGATGTTTCTAGGCCCAGGAAAGAAGGCCCCTGGTGGCCTGTCTTAGGTTTGTCTCATCTAAACACTTTTCTCAAGGTCCCTACATTTTACATGCTGACTCTTCATACACTCCTCCTGATTCTCCCTCAGATTTGCATGGTGTCATTGGACATGAAAGATGCCTATCTTCACTTTCCCATCCATCCACATTTCTGGAAATTCCTACAATTCTCTGTGGATTCTTCTCAGTTTCAGTTCTGTGCTTTGGAATGTGGTCTTTCTGCAGCCACCAGGGTATTCACAAAATGTTTGGCCACAGTCATAGCCTTCTGCAGAATACAAGGTGTTCAAATATTCCCCTACATGAATGACTACCTCATCCAGGCTTCATCCCCAAAATTGGTGCAGGAGCACTTTGACTACACCATGTCCTTTCTGAGGGGTCTGGGGTGTGCTATAAACCTTCAAAAAATCTACTCTGACTCCTTCCCAGGACCATGTCTTCCTGGGTTGTAGAATTTTCACAGTTCAAGTGATGGCCTACCTACCTCCTGAAAAAAATCCTCTCGGCAATTAATTTCAGGAACTAATTCCACTACAATATGTAACTTCCAGGGGGTTACTACGACTCCTGGAATTCATGGCTTCCACTAACCCCATGGTATCTTTGGCAAGGCTACACAAGAGGAAATTTCAGTGGTTCTTGAGGACAGTCTGGAAACAACACCTTTACCCTCTGGAGTGTGTGATGCCACTCTTGGCTTCTTTAACAGAAGAACTACAGTGTTGGATTTCACAGATTAAAAAAAATCCAGGCCTTCCTCTTCAACTTCTTCCCCCAATCGGGATCGGTACACAGATGCATCAGACAGGCTGAGGTGACACCTGGGGGAATTGGAGGGTGAGAGATGTTTGGAACCCCCCACCAGTCAATGGAGTATTTCAACAGGTCGTTAGCCTAATAAACACCTATTAACCTATCAAATAAATTAGGTCTTTGATCTAAAAATTTTCAAGCCCAGAATCCTACCAGGAGTGCAGAGATGGTTCACAGACAACACCACAGTCCTCTGGTACATCAATAAGGTGGGAGGGGCGAAGTCGTACATCCTTTGCAGGTTGGTTCTGTATGTTTGGGAAATTGCTCAACAAAGTCATGTGTCTCTACAAGCTATTTACATCCCATCAATTCAGAATGTGATGTCAGATTCGCTAAGCAGGTCCATGACTCAGTCCAATGAATGGATGTTAAACGGGGATGTGTTCCTGGACCTGGTCCATTGATTGGGTACTCCACATGTAGATTTGTTTGCCTCCCACATGAACAGACAACTTCCCAAATGTTCTGCCAGGATTCACTCCCCTGGGACATGGAAGGTGGATGCTCTTCTCTTTTTTTTTCTCTGGAAGGGGAGGTTTGTGTATGCACCCCCATTTCCCTCCGATTCAGAAAGTTATGCTGAAAATTCAGAAAGAACAACCAAAAATCTTGTTGGGGACCCTCTTTTACCCAGGACAGCATTGGTTTCCCCTTCATCACCTAGCCAAGGGCAATCACCACAAGTTATCCCTCAGGATAGACCTACTCACACAGGACAAGGGAACTCTAATACATCCTCAACTATCCGCCCTAAACCTAACTCTGTGGGTGATGGAGCTTTTTGATTTCCTTTAGACACTTCTATACTGAGGACAATGCTGTAGGTTCTGCAGGAGGCCAGAAAATCCTTCCTATCCAAATGGAAGTGGTTTTCTGTCTGGTGTCTTAAAAAAAAATTTACAACCACTGTCTGTGGAGCAGCTAGTGGTACTGTCTTACTTGTGTGAACTAATGAAAAGTGGCTTGTCATATTCTTCCATTAAGGCACATTTATCTGCCATCTCAGAATGTTTGCTTTTGACTCCTTTAGTGTCCAGGTTGGAAGTCCAGTTGCTCCTGAAAGGAGTTCTACTCATCAGACCACCAAGGAAATGGATTCTTCCCTCATGGGATCTCACCTTTGTATTGGAAAAGCTGACCTTAGCTCCTTTTGAGTCAGTTCATAGGTAAGTACTAGGCTGTCTGCCCAAGGGCATTTATAAGCATAGCCAGAATGTGTTGGCATTCGCCACATTTTCTGTTTCCCATTCACTCGTCAAGGTTTCTCTTAAGTGGGCTCTGCCTGATGTATATTGGAATCCTGTTCCAAACCTTGGGGGATTGTCTGGGACAGGAATCTATCCCTCCAGCATGTCCTATTTATCGTTGTGGTGAGGTTTATATCTCTAGAGTGAGTGGCTCTCCGGGATTTTTTTTTTTTTCCAGATGGAGCGTGTCCAATTCTGGGTTGGACATGACCTTGTACGTCAGGCAGAGATCACCTCTGAGTAAGCGGTATGCAACAGAGTACAGCTGGAGTTTCTTGAGTCAGGCTGCATAGGGCATCTGTTTGAGGCCAGTAATCCTCTTGGTGAGGTACTTTTGTGGTCTTTCCAGCTGTTGCAGGTATCTTGTAAGGTACATCCCAAATGGGGCGTTGTATTCTATGATGGATCTAATGAGTGATGAGTAGAGAGGCACAATAACCTCTTTTGTTCTAGATGCGAACCATTTTGTGATTAGGTGGGCCACATAGAAGGATTTTCTAACCACCTTGGCAATATGATTACCAAAGGAGAGATTACTATCTACTTGGGTCCCCAGATCCCTTATTACATTTTCTGTATTTAGGGGACTACCACCTATGTGGTAGTTTGCGGGTACTTTATTTTTTCCAAAGGGGATGACTATGCACTTTTTGGCATTTAGCTTGAGGCCATGATTTTGACACCAGGTATCCATCTCAGTAAGACCCTTCTGTAGGGTGTCTATCAGCCGGAGAATCAATTATGGCCCCTAGTTTGCAGTCATTTGCGAACTTGGTCAGCCGCAGTCGTCCTATGCTTGCCTGTACCCTCTGAGAAGTATATACCGAACAGGAAGGGTCCTAGGACTGAGCCCTGGGGGATGCCACTTGTAACCGGTTTAGAGTCTGACTTGGAGCCTGCAACTCTCATCATGTGGGTTCTATCCATGAGCCAGTTGGCAACCCATCTCGTGACGTTTGGGTTTATGTTCAAGCTGGTGAGCTTGTCTATAATACTAGAATGGGGAATGGTGTCAAAAGCCCTATGCAAGGTCTACTTAGGCTGTGTGAACCTCTTTTCCCTTGTCTAATGCCTTGGTAACTGTCTCAAAGAAGTCCACCAGGTTTAGGAGGCATGATCTTCCCTTAACAAAGCCAAACTGGGTAGGGTCCAAGGTTTGGAGGTTCCCAGTGTCTCTGTTAATGAGTTCCATGATAATGCGCTCCATAGCTTTGCAGACCAAGCTAGTCAGGCTTATAGGGCGATAGTTCCTGGGGTCCATTGTGGCTCCACCTTTATGGAGTGAGATAACTGTTGCTGTGTGCCATTCTGTGGGTACGTAGCCTGTAGAGAGGAGAGTTAAGACGTCTTTACAGCATGGCACATGGAAATCTGTTCTGGTGGCTATTACCTCTGCCAGATGAGTTTATGAACTCCAAGCCCTCATGGCATCTCTTTTCACAGTCTTCCATCAGGACAGAGTATCCCTACATACCAACACATCCTTCATGCCCAAGGTAGTGAATGTGCTTTCACTGAGTCAGGCCATTAATCTCCCTGCATTCTTCCCATTTCCACAATCCTCTAGTGAAAAGATCCTTCTCACTTTAGATGTGCACAGACAGCTTGGATACTACTTGGCAAATGTCAAGTCCATCCGCAAGTCTGATGGCCTTTTTATTTCCCATCACCCAAGAGCTCTGAGACATCCTGTTTCCATGCAAACTATTTCCTTCTGGATTTCAAAAGCCATTTCCTTCTGTTACACCACAAATGGGAAGCATCTTCATTTGCCAGTTAAGGCACATTCTACTAGAGCTGTGTCATCTGGTGCCTTCCTTAAAAGTTTGGATACAGCTTCCATCGTGGAGGAAGCTACAAAGTCATCTGTTCACACTTTCACCAAACACTACAAATTAGATATTTCCAGGTCCGAAGCAGGATTTGTAAGGGCTGTTCTGCATGGATTTGTAGTAAATGTCTCTGCTCCTCCTCCCAGTCCTTCTTATGCATGGACTTTGGCATTCTCTCTCCTGATGTTCTTCGTGTTTCACTGTTGCAGTCATCACACTTGGGTTATCTGCCTGCAGGTAGCCCTCAGTCAGCCCGCCCAAGTACCAGAGACTTGGTATTCCTGTGTCGGATGCTGTCACTCCAGGACTGATGTCAGGTCGTCAGGGGTATAAAAACAGGCAGCCGACGCCATTACACCAGTCTTTCTTGCCGAAGCGCCTGAAGCAGAAGCAGTTCGCAAGTGCCGGTCGGCTGCTACCTGAATTTTCATTTACGAATTGAGTAATCCTGAAGTGTTCTAAAGCTAAGTACCCTGTTGGGGATCCTTTTTAGTTGCTCTAACTGATGTCAGAAAAAGCTAACAATTGTCTTGCCTGTGGAAAGCAAATACCTCACAGAGATTTTCATTCTTACTGCGTCACCTGTTTAGGCCCAAACGATGACGTACCTCGCTGTCAGTTTTATGCCTTGTTCAATGCCCGAAACATTAGTCAGGCTCTTTGTCGCCAAATTCTTTCACTCTCTATCTCTGTATTCTGAAATTGCTTCAGTAAGCCATCCTACTACCGATATTCTGAAAAAATGTAATGATAAAGACAGAGACAGACCAGATAGGTCCAAACCTGCGAATGATGCTTCCGTTAAGCTAGTAGCCAGTCTGCCAGTATTCAGGCACTTTCGCAGCCCCTGATGCCCACTTCAGTGGATTTGCAGGCCTCTACTGAGACACATTCAGAGTCCGGTATGCCGCGAGACTCTTCGACTATGGAACCAGCAGATGTCTCTACCTTGGATGGGTCGGGAGCTGCTGTGCAGGCACCTGTTTCTGAGGCAGTTCTTCACTCAACCAATGTTTGTCTCAAACTGACGACTTTTTATCTAAAACTACCAAGTTTCTTAGGCCCAGAGTACGCACTATGCCTAGAAAACCGGCGACCAAAGTGCATGCACCTGCTCCCATGCCACAAACCCAAATGCTCAGAATGGCAGAAGACCTTATTACACTGATTAGGGGAAGTTGGCCTTCCCCTGCTAAGAGAAAAATAGACCAGTCCCTACAGCTTCTACAGACCAAGAGTCCGATGACTGAGGTTTCTGATTATGAAACATGCCCTTATCTGCTTATGAGGATTCAGATGCAGAGGAATCCATTCCCTCTGCCTCCCCTCCAGAGGATTTTTCTTTTGGTGAAACCTTGCATACATTGAGAGTATTTCCACTGGGAATGCCAAGACTATCCGCAGTCCAAAAAGAGACTCGGATTCCTAGAGTTGCCCCAGCACAGGCCTTTAGCAATATCCCCTGTCCTGGATGTTATGTTTTTATGGAATCCAGTATTACTCCTGACACTTTACCTCCTACCCCTAGGAAACCAGATGGGTACTACAGAGTACCTGACGCTCACAAATTTCTTTTCAAGAATACTACTGCTGCCCCAGAGATCATTTCCCAGGGGCCTAAATGTATCAAGGCAACTACAGCCAAGAATCCCACCCCTTTGGGCAGGGATTCCAGAGCTTTGGACAGATGGGGTAAGAGGGTATAGACCTCTGCATCTCTGGCTATTAGGGCATTGAATTGTCAGTTTCACATGCTGAAGTACCAGCAACATATGGAACTTATTAAACAAAAATTGGCAACCTTTACAGACTGAAGAAAATAAAGAATTGCAGGAGCTTATGCACTCCGCAAGCCAGATCAGCAAGCATACCTTGCAGTGTGGCTTTGATGCCCTAGAAGCATCTTGCCGGGCAGCAGTCACTGGCTCTGTACTGAGAAGACATGCTTGGCTCAAGGAGCAGACCTTACCAGACCATTTCAAATCAAAGTTACTAGACGCTCCTTTGAACAAGGACAGTTTGTTTGGCACCAAAGTAGAAGAGGTTCTTAAAAAGATGTAAGAAAAAGTTAAGTCTGTGCAGGCTTTTAAATAATTCTTACAAATGCAACCCCCTAGATTCAGTAGACATTGTCCTTGCAAACACTGGTCCTTTCCAGCCCCCTCCAGGACTTCTCAAACCAGACCCAGGGGTAACAGACCCCCCAGACTACAGTCTCAGAATATACAGAGATCTAAGCAATGGAGTGCCCCCACCCCTAAAGCAGGGAGTGATAAGCCACCTCCTTATGGAAAAAACTTACAATAACTTCTTTACTCCACTCCTTAGCCCTGCCAAATTGCTTGTGTCCCTAGGAGGAAAACTTGCCCTTCATGCAAGAACCTGGATGTCCATCACACAGGACAGATGGGTCCTCAACATTTTATCCCAAGGATACAAATTATTTCCACTCATTGCCAATCCCAAGTGGATTTCCAGACCTTCCTCCAAACCAGTGGACAGAGGCTCAAAGCCAAGTACTTTCCCTGCTCAATATCAAAGCTATTCAGCCAGTTCCAGTAGAACAGAAGGGTCAAGGATTCTACTCCAGACTCTTCCTGGTAGCCAGGAAAGAGGGCTCTTGACGCCCAATCCTGGATCTTTCAATTCTCAAAACCTTCCTGATGGTACCAAAATTCAAAATGCTTCCCCTGCAACAGCTTCTTCCTATGCTAGCCAAAGATGCCTGGTTAGTTACCATAGACTTGAAAGAAGCCTATCTGCACATCCCCATAAGGGAGTCATGCAGGAAGTATCTACATTTTATGGTAGGATCTATGCATTATCAGTTCTCTGCACTTCTCTTTGGCTTATAAACTGTGCTCAGAGTATTCACAAAATGCCTGGCTCCAGCCATTGCATACTACAGGCAGAGAAATATCCAAATTTACCCAAACTTCGATGACTGCCTGATTCAGGTGGACAGTCGGGAATTGCTGTTGCAGCACCTGACATTTGTGAAAAAATTTATCACTTCCCAGATAGCCTAGTTTTTCTGAAGTGAGGAATGCTATCTGGCAACCTACTTCAAACAAATGGCCACCAAACCCAGCTATCCGCCAGAAAAATACTGCAGGCACTAGGGTTCCTGGCCTCATGTATACTGCTAATTCCATATGCAAGACTGCGTATGAGGAAACTTCAGTGGTACTTAAAAAATCTGTGGTGCTAACATTCTCAGGACCTGGAAACGGTCATTCCTATCATATCCTGTCTAAGGACAGAGTTCCTTGGGTGGGCAGAAGCATGCAACCACAACAAGGGACTGCCCTTTACTCAACCCCATGCCACTCCGACCCTAACCACAGATGCATCAGACTGTGCCTGGGGAGCACACATGGATGGCAAATGCATTCAGGGCCACTGGAGCCTAAGTCAAATTCATCTGCACGTCAACCAAAAAGAGATGCTAGCTGTGCAGAATGCCCTGACAGCTTTCAGATCCCTACTCCTTCCAGGGCAGTTGGTAATAACAGACAACACCACAGTTGTGTGGTACATCAACAAGCAGTGGGAGACCCACTCCTACACACTCTGCAGGTTAGCCATGGCCCTGTGGAACATGGCCTTGGACATGTAAGTCCATCTGCAAGCTCAATTCCCGCCAGATGACTTAAAAGCAAAAATCTCCTAGACCCACACAAGTGGCAATTGGAATCCAGCATCTTCAACCTTCTGATCCAGAAATGGGGGGACCCCAGAGGTGGATCTCTTTGTCTCCCCCTACAACCACCAGCTCAGCAAATTCTGCACCAGGAATCCTCACAACAGGGCCTGGAAGGTGGACGCCCTATCTTTTCATTGGGTCAATCTCTCAATCTATGCCTTCCCCCTCTGCCCCTTCTCTCAAGAGTATTACTCAAAATAAGACAGGACAGACCAAGGACAATTCTGATTGCCCCTAACTGGCCACGCCAGCACTGGTACCCACTCCTGCACAGCCTGTTACCAGTGCCACCCTGGCACCTACACCAGAACCCAACCCTGCTCTCAGCAGGAGGGACAGATTTTGCATTTGCAACTGCAAACCCTAAATCTTGCAGCCTGGCTTATTCCTTGAATTTTCCCCCAGTAACCCTGAGCAAGCAGGTGTTGGACGTCATTCTTGAAGCCAGAAGACCCAGTATAGGAAAATCCCATGCTGATAAGTGGAAAAGGTTCTGTTCCTGGATTCAGTCTAAGGGAGAGGACACAACTATGCCCTCCCTGCCACTAATCCTGGATTACTTAGCAGATCTACTCCACAAAGGCCTGTCCTCCTCCTCCATTAAGATACATGCCTCAGCCATTTCGGCTCATTACAACACTGAGCCATCTCTCTTCTTGTACCCTCTTATCAAACAGTTCCTGAGAGGGGCAAACAACTAAAGGCCACCAAGGAGAGCACCCACCCCTGTTTGGGACCTTAACTTTGTACTGGAAAAGCTCACACTTCCCCCTTTGAACTTGCAGCATCAGCAGTGTTAAAATTCCTCTCTTGGAAAACAGCCCTGCTTCTGGCCATCACTACAGCTAGAAGAGTGTCCAAGCTACAAGCACTTATGGCTGTGGAACCCTTCATTATTTTCCATGCTGACAGGGTTTCCCTCAGGACTAACCCTTCCTTTATGCCTAAAGTGGTATCCAGTGTGGCTCTCAACCAATCCATCCATTTCCCACCTTTCTTCCCTAATCCTCAAAGTAAAGGGGCAAGGATCGTGCAGTCCTTGGACCTGAACAGACAGCTCACATTCTACCTTGATAGGACTAAGCTCTTCAGGAAATCAGACCAGTTGCTAGTCAGCTTTGCAACAGGGGGCAGAGGGCAAGGCCATTTCAAAACGAACAATTTCCAAATGGATAGCACACTGCATCCATTTCTGCTACAAGCACCATGGGAAACCAGTCCCTCAGGGGGTCCAAACACATTCCACTAGGGCAACATCTACCTGCAAGGCATACTAGCCAGCCTTAACTCTTCTTGACTGCCTCCACCCTTTCTCAGCTTTGGGAATCCACTCAAGTGTGATGACTGCAACAGTGAAACACGAAGAATATAGTACAGTTGTGCACACCTACCATAAATGTAGATGTTTGAGTGTATTCACTGTTGCAGTCCTGGTTTCCCTCCCTCCAGCCCCCTGGTTCTTCTTTCTTTCTCTCTCCTCTCTATGGCTATTACTCACCCCTTTCAGGGGAATTGGTATTGGTATTTACTTTTTACTGGTGGTCTTTCCCCCACCATAACTTAGCTCCCTATTTGGGGGGCTCCTGACATTTGGAGCAAGAAAAACTGATGTAATGGTGTCTGCTGCCTGTTTTTATACCCCTGACAACCTGACATTAGTCCTGGAGCGTCAGCATCTGATGCAGAAATACTAAGTCTCTGGTATTTAGGCCGACTGAGGGCTACCTGCAGGCAGATAACCCAAGTATGATGACTACAACAGTGAATACACTCTAACATCTACATTTATGGCAAGTGTACACAACTATACTTTATGGATAATGCAGCATATGAATAGAAGGACCTAGAATAGTTGTGTAAACTCTTAACATAACCATAGATGTTCTTCTCTTTTGTATGCTGCAGTATAGCCCCCCCCCGCCTTCCCCCTGCAACTTGCTTGACTCCTGAATACTCACTCCCTGCAGGCTGGTGCTTTGCGGCATCCAGTTCTGAGGTAGGTGAGTGCTGACGTCCGCTTTATACCAGATGTCCTTTTATGGCTGTCACACACACCTTTGCAGTAGCATTTTAACTTTGGTATAATGGCCAGATGTATGAGTCAACTAGAGGGGGACGCCTCCATGTTATGGATACTGCAGCATATAGAAGAGGGCATCTGTGGTTATGGTAAGATGTTATACAATTTATTCTTTCTCTCCTGGTTTAATTTCTCCAAGTCTTTTGGGGTTCTAATACCATTAGTGGACTAGACTGCATTCCCAAGTCAAAAGTATGATTAAAGTTCTTGAAGTTAGAATTGTTTCAATATTTGATAGCCAAAAGTGCACTTTGCAGCACCCGCATTGTGCCCAGAACTGACTTTCTGCAACTCGTATGGAGTTGCATGCATTGATAACATCTAAATAAGACTGAAAATTTGAGACCAATTGCTCGTACCATTGAAACTTGCTGGTTATCCTTCTACATTGCCCTCATTTCTGCTTGCAAATCCTGGAATTTTATAACCGTCTCTGTACACAAGACACTGTAATCACTAGGTATACCAGTTTCAGTGATCAGTGCTACTTTTGTCTTGTTTTCATAGACTGCTGTATGTTTTTTTTCACATCTGTTTTTGAACTGTTGGTAATCGATAATGCCATGTGGTATGAACTTCATTCTCTATAATGTTTTTTGGCTCATGGTTTCCAATGCCTCTCAGCTACTTCAGTATTGTAATGTTTGTACAGTCCCGCCTCATTGTTATGCCTTTCAGACTGCAGGCCCTCTGCAACTAGTCTGTCACACTCAGCAACAAGATGTGCGACTGTTTCCAGTTCTATTTTACAGAACTTACATTTGTCTTTTTCTCCATCATATTTAATATACTTTGTAAACTGTGTACAATCCAGTACATTGTGGGGCCAGTCAGTCGCCCCAAAACTGCAAGTTATTTACATTTGTTTACCAGGAGTGTCCACTGGGCCAGAATGAGCCCATTTTCAGTGGGGGCCTGGGGAAAAAAACTCCAAAAGACATGTCAGTACAACATTTAGTTAATTGCAGACATTGTATTAACACAGGATAGATACAAATGAAAAATAGAGAAGTTTAAACAGAAATAAACAGAACATGTTAGAATAGGTTCAAAGGTCTAGGGCCTATATAAGCCTACCCAAAAAGGTACCCTGGCTTTCACCACCCAAGAAAATTATTTTCCTGTGCCCATGTCGAGAGGGTGAATTTCCTATCTCCCATCCAGTCATCAAGATTTTTCTTGGAGTGCTAATGAGGAGCTTTGTTTGATATAGATAAGTAGTTTGTTCCAGAGTATGGAAAGTCTCTGGGACAGGTATCTATCCCTCCAGCATGTTCTGTTTATTGTGGTGACAAGATTTAGGTCCCTAGGGCGTGTAGCTCAGAGAGATTGGGATTTCTTTAAGTGGAGCATGTCCAACAGCTCTGGGTTTGACGTAGTTTTGTATGTTGGGCAGAGATCACCTCTGACTAGGCAATATGCGACAGAGTAAAGCTGGAGTTTTTTGAGACCGTGTGCATAGGGCATCTGTTTGAGGCCGGTAATCCTCATTTCTGTGGCCTTTCCAGTTGTAGATGTGTTGTGAGGTACATAGGACTCTATATTGTATAATGGGTCTAATGAGTGATGAGTAGAGGGGAACAATGACCTCTTTTTTTTCCTGGATGAGAAACCTTTTGTGATGAGTTGTGCCACATAGAAGGATTTCATGACTACTGTGGCGATGTGACTATCAAAGGAAGACTACTGTCCACCTGTGTCCCAAGGTCTCATCACACTTTTGGTGTTAGACTACCGCCTATGTGGTAGTTCATGGGTACAGAGTTTTTACCAAAAGGGATGACTATGCACTTTTTGGCATTGAGCTTGAGGCCTTGGCTTTGACACCAGGCATCTGTCTCAGTTAGCCAAAGACCTTCTGTGTTAGCCTGTACTTCAGAGAAGTAGATACCAAATAGGAGAGGACCCAGGACTGAACCCTGTGGTACTCCACTTGCCAGTGGTCTGAAGTCGGATTTGGAGTCCGCTACTTTCACAGTGTGGGTTCAGTCAGTGAGCCAGTTGGTAACCCATTTTGTGACATAGGGATTTATACCTAGTTTGAGTTTATCTATAATTCCAGAGTGAGGGATGGTGTTGAAACCTTGGTGAGATCTAGGTAAGCTGTGTGAACCACCTTACCCTTATCTATGGCTTGGGTGACCAATTCAAAGAAGTCTGTCAGGTTTAGGAGAAATGATCTGCCTTTTACAAACCCGAACTGGGTGGGGTCCAGAGTTTGGAGATTACCAATGTCATTGTTTATAAGTTCCATGATGATACGTTCCATAGCCTTCAGCTGTGGAAGAGCAAATTGGTTTACAGCTGGGACCTTGCTCCAAGATGCCAGGGCTGTTTTCAGAATTTGTCTTCTAAAATATTTCTTACTGAATTTTCAAATTTGTTCATGTTTTGTTGATCCTTCATAAATTATTCCCAAGTATGTATACACTCCCTTCTGCTCAAGTCCCTATATATAGGCTGTTTGTTTCCCTTTTACCAAAATATCAGGAGTCAGCCGACTGGCACTTGCGAACTGCTTCCACTGCACGGCAAGAAAGACTGGAGAACATGGCGTCGGCTGGCAGCTTTGTACTCCTGGTGCTCTGACGTTAGGGAGCATGACTGAACAGCCGACGCCGGACCCAGACTTTGGGATTCTGGCCGACCGACGGCTGCCTGCCGGCAGGAAGAACCCTACAGTGATGACTGCAACAGTGAAGACACTCTAACATCTACATTTATGGTAAGTGTACACAACTGTACTTTTTACCTTATCGGTAAATACTTGTCTTACCATCGTTGGTATAGGTCCTTCCCTTCCCTCTTACTTCTAGTAATTCTTTACATACCATCATTGGTATTCCCTTTTTCTCCCCCGACCTTAAACTTTGTGGTATTTTCTTCACTACCATTGTTGGTATGACCTTCTCTTAATTTTTATTTCTCTCTATTCCTCTTCTCTTACTCCTTGTGTGTAAGATGTTCATCGTGTTTCACTGTTGCAGTCATTACACTTGGGGTATCCTGCTGGCAGGCGACCTGAGTTACAAAGTCTTGGTCCGGCGTTGGTTGCTGTTGCCTCTTCCCTGGCGTCAGTGTGCCAGGGGTATAAAAGTTGCAACCGACGCCATTTGCTTCAGTCTTTCTTGCGGTGCAGTGCCTGACGCAAAAGCAGTTCGCAAGTGCCGGTCGGCCGACTCCTGAGATTTTCAAATTTGAGTTTCAGAACTGAAGTCTTCCATAAAGCTAAGTACCCCGTTGGGGAAACTTTTTCTTGCTCCAGACCGATGTCAGTAAAAGTTAATAATTGTATTTCTTGTGGGAAGCAAATACTTCATAAGGACTTTCACTCTTACTGTATTCCTTGCCTAGGCCCTGATCACGATGTTACCAGTTGTCGATTTTGTGCCAGATTCAATAAACACACTATTAAACGTCGGTATGATTTTGCTTTGCATTACTTTGACCGAAGGTTTAATTACATAATGCCGTCGGAACAACCGGAATTTATAAAAAACGCAAAGACAAAGAAAAGGACAGGCATCCGAGGTCCAAAACCGATGAAGCCTCTTCAAGGCCAGTCGCCGGTTCTCAGTGAGGCGCTTTCGCAGCCCCTGACACCCGCTACCTCAGAGCCACAGGCTGTAACCGACAGCCACGTGGAGACACCTAGGCCTGTGGAAACTCAGGGTATTGGGCCTACGGAAACTATTCCCTCAGATGGGTCCAGAGCCGCTGAGCAGGCATTGGCTTCTGTGGGTGTTTTCAGACCTTCACAGCTTACAATTAGGCCCACTTCAGCAGCCAAGGCAAAGTCAAAAACACAATTAAAGACAAGGAAACAAGTACAGCATTCTCCTGAACAGTCATCCATGATAAAGAAACAGATGCTAAAAATGGCCGAAGACCTAATTACTTTAATCAGGGGTTCCCTTCCCCCTCCTGACAAAAGGCCTAGGCAAGACACTATGATTCCTCTGACCAGGTTTCCATTTCCTCTGATTCCTCTTCTGATCAGGGATACTCTCTCCCTCCCTATGAGGACTCTGATGCAGAAGAGTCTATACCTTCAGCCTCTCTGCCTGAGGATTATTCTTTTGGGGAAACCCTGCACACTATGAGGGAGCATTTCCATTGGGAGAGCCAGGGTTATTCAGAATCCAAGAAAAGGCTCAGAGTCTTCCTTTTATTGCCTCAGCACAGGCCCCTGGCTATCCCCCCTGTGCTTGATATTGTTGATGTTTTTTCTGAATCCAGTCTGTCTCCTGATTGCACCAGTCAAGCCAAACATGTACTACAGGGTCCCTGACTCTCATAAATTTCTTTACAAAAACCCAGCTGCAGACCCAGAAACAATTTCTCAGGGTCCTAAAGGGTTAAGGCTTCCACTGCTAAAAATCCTGTCCCCTCCGATAGGGATTCCAGAGCTCTGGACAGATGGGGGAAAAAAGTTTACACTTCTGCTACTTTAGCTGTAAGGATTTTAAATTGCCAGTTTCACATGCTTAAATATCAACAGTACCTCATGTTATTGTTAAAACAGAAAATGGTTTCAAATTTAGAAAGTTCTGACAGTAAAGAAATGCAGGATTTATTGCATGCAATTGAACAAGTGGGAAAGCATACTCTGCAATGTGGTTTTGATTCATTAGCGGCTGTTATTCGAAGGCATGCTTGGTTGAAAGAACAAAGTTTACCTGACCATGTTAAAGTAAAATTACTGGATGCTCCACTACAGCATAATACTTTGTTTGGTGTTAAGGCAGAGGAAGTGTTAAAGAAAATGGAGGATAAAGCAAAATCAATGCAGACAGTGAAGGATTTCTTACAGGTTCAACCACCTAGATTTAGCAGAAACTGGCCTTCAAAAAATTGGTCCTTTCCAGTGTCTTACAGGCCACAGAGGCAGATACAGACGCCCAAGAGGCAGATCTCAGCCCCAAGGCTCCTACAGACCAAAACAATGGGGTGCTTCAGCCCCCAAAGGAGGGGAAGACAAATCACAACCTTACAGGAAACAGTCCCAGTGACTTCCCTCTACAAATGCCAAGCACTTACCTTTTAGCAGCTCCCCTAGGGGGAAAGCTAGCACTTTTCTCAAAAAATTGGCACACAATCACCCAAGACCAATGGGTGCTGAATATTGTTTCTCAGGGTTATAGGTTCCACTTCCACACACTTCCAAAATCAAAAGGTATGCCAGACCTGCCACAAAACCAATGGGCAGAGGCCCAAAAACAAATTGCTGCTCTTATGGACATGGAAGCTATTCAAAGAGTTCCACAGCAAGAACAGGGACAAGGTTTTTACTCAAGACTTTTCTTAGTACCCAGAAAGGACAAAGCCTGGAGACCAATACTGGACCTGTCAATCCTAAATACTTTCCTGGATGTTCCAAAATTCAAAATGTTAACACTACAGCAACTTCTGCCCATGCTGGGCAAGAAGGCTTGGCTAGTTACTTTGGACCTCAAGGAGGCATACCTGCATGTCCCAATCAGACAAACTTGCAGAAGATATCTCAGATTCGTAGCAGGCTCGATGCAGTACCAATTCTTTGCACTGCCCTTTGGCTTATCTACTGTGCCCAGGGTCTTCACAAAATGCCTGGCACCAGTAATTGCATTTTGCAGACAAAAAGGAATTCAAATATATCCCTACTTGGAGACTGCCTTATTCAAGCAGAGAGCAAGGACATTCTTCTATAGCATCTGGCATTTGTAAAAAGATTACTAATTTGCCTAGGGTACACAGTAAACTAAAAGAAATCAAAACTAGTGCCCTCTCAAGAGATAATATTCCTGGGTGCAAGCTTAAATACAACTACCCAGATGGCTTATCTCACGCCAGACAAACAAAGGCAACTGACTCATTACTTTCAAATGATGGTAACAAAAACCCAGCTCCCTGCAAGAAAAATTCTGCAGGTTCTGGGCTTCATGGCATCCTGCATTCTACTAATTCCATATGCAAAACTGCATACGAGGAAACTACAATGGTATCTGAAAAGTGTTTGGACTCAGCATTGTCACAGTCTGGAGACCATCATAACTTTAATTCCCTGCCTATAACAGGAGTTTTGATGGTGGTCCCAGGCCTGTCACCACAACAAGGGACAGCCTTTCACCTTGCCCACAGCCAGGCAGACAATAACGGATGCATCGGATTATGCCTGGGGGGCACATATGGCAGGAAAATGTATTCAGGGCATGTGGCCCAAGGAACAAATGCATCTTCACATCAACTAAAAAGAGACGCTAGCTGTTCAGCATGCCCTGACAGCTTTCAAGGACCTACTACATCCAGGACAACTATTAAAGACGGACAACACCATAGTTATGTGGTACATAAACAAGAAAGGGGGCACACATTCCTACCCCCTATGCAGGCAAGCCTTGACTTTGTGGAACACAGCGCTGAACTGTCAAGTACATCTGCAGGCACAATTCCTGCCAGGAACAAAAGTACACTGGCAGACGAACTAAGCAGAAATCTCATGGATCCTCACGAATGGAAACTAAATTCACAGGTGTTCAGCATAACGAGGAAATGAGGACACACAGACATAGATCTTTTTGCCTCCCCTCACAATTACCAAATACATAAATTCTGCACAAGAACTTATCACTCTCAAGCATGGAAAGTGGATGCTCTGTCATTCAGCTGGAAAGGCCTGACAGTCTATGCCTTCCCTCCGATGCCTCTTCTTAACAAGGTACTACTAAAAGTCAGACAAGAAAGGCCAAAAATGATCCTGATTGCCCCAGACTGGCCACGCCAGCACTGGTACCCAATCCTAAAGAACTTGTCTCAGGGTCCAGCTTGGCTTCTACCTCAAATTCCTCACCTTCTGACACAGCAAAACAATCAAATTCTGCACAGTGAACTCAAAACCTTAAATCTGGCAGCATGGCAGATAATGTAGCCACTCAGACTGCACCTCTCTAAAGCTGTTATGGATGTCATTTTAGAAGCCAGGAGACCCAGCACTAGGAAATCTTATGCAGAAAAATGGAAGAGATTCTGTGCTTGGAACCAGGCACAAGGCCTCGAACCACTTGTCCCTAATATACCTCAGATTTTACAATATCTAACTGAGATGCTGGACAAAGGCCTATCTTTCTCATCAATTAAAATCCATGCTTCTGCCATTTCAGCTCATTACAATACGGACCCTCCTATTTTTTCACATCCTCTACTACGACAGTACCTCAGAGGGGCAAAGAGTATAAGACCCCCAAGGAGAGCACCAGTGCCAACTTGGGATCTCAACTTTGTTTTAGAAAAACTCACACTCCCTCCTTTTGAACCAGCCAGCACAGCTGATCTAAAATTCTTATCATGGAAAACTGCTCTGCCCCTAGCAATTACTTCAGCAAGAAGAGTTACAGGCATTAATGGCTGTGGAACCTTTCATCATTTTCCATCAGGACAGGGATGTTCATTGTGCATACAGCTGCAGTCATCACACTTGGGTTATCCTGCCGTCAGGCGGGTCCTCGGTCGGCCGAATTCCAAAGTCTAAGTCCGGCATCAGTTGTCGCTTCTTCCCTGACGTCAGTGCGGGAGGCAGCCAACACCATTTTCTTCAGTCTTTCTTGCCACGTGGTGCCCGAAGCAGTTCGCAAGTGCCAGTCGGCCAGCTCCTGAGATTTACGAACAGTATTTCAGCCGAAGTCTTCTTTAAAGCTAAGTACCCCGTTGGGGAAACTTTTCTTGCCTCAGACCGATATCAGACAAAGTTAATAATTGCATTTCTTGTGGGAAGCAAATACCGCATAAGGATTTTCACTCTTACTGTATACCTTGCTTAGGGCCAGACCACAACGTCTCAGCCTGCTGTCTTTGTGCTAGGTTTAACAAGCGAACTATTAAGCGCCAGGCGGAGTTCGCCCTTCATTATTTTGGCAAAAAATTTAATTATATCATGTCGTCGGATGCTCCGACGCCAGTTTTAGGCAAAAGACGCAAGGATAAGGATAGACATCCGAGGCCTGCACAGAGTACTGAGATCACGCTTAGGCCGACTACCGGTTCTCCGGTTCTCAGCGAGGCGCCTACGCAGCCCCTGACTACCGATGAAACTATTTTACCGGCGACTTCAGTGCCTGAGGCCGCAGGATCTTCGGTCTCCATTCCCACTGCAGATACCGACGCCACTCTTGGTGGGGAAACCGAAATTTTAGCGAGGCCTGCCATTTCTGAAGGCGTTTTCAGGCCTACCACCTCCTCTATTAAATCATTCACTAAGTCTAAAGCTGCAATGAAAATTAAAAAACAAGGGCCTCAGACCCCCTCTCAAGGCCCCATGCCTAAAAAACAGATGCTTAAAATGGCTGAGGATTTGATTACTCTCATCAGGGGTTCTCAATCCCTCTCAGACCAAAGACCCAGGTTGGAGGAAGACTACCCTTCCTCAGACCAGGCTTCTATTACTTCAGACCATTCTGAGGACCAGGATTACACCTATTCCCCATTTGAAGACTCTGATGCTGAGGAGTCTATTCCCTCTGTCTCCCCCCCATGAGGACTTCTCTTTTGGGGAAACCCTGCATACATTGAGAGAGCACTTCCACTGGGAAGGCCAAGATTACTCAGATTCCAAGAAAAGGTTCAGGGAATTTCTACTACTTCCCCAGCATAGGCCCCTGGCTATTCCTCCTGTCTTAGATATTTTGGATGATGTGTACGCAGAAGCCAGTCTTAATCCAGACTCATTACCGCCAGCCCCTGTTAAACCAGACAGATATTACCGGGTTCCTGATTCTCACCAGTTCCTTTATAAAAGCCATACTGCTGACCCAGAAACAATTTCACAGTGTCCCAAGAGGATTAAGGCCTCTACTGCTAAAAACCCTTTGCCTTCAGAGAGATTCTAGAGCATTAGAAAGGTGGGGGGAAAAGGTGTATACATCAGCCACTTTAACCATGAGGGCATTAAACTGTCAATTTCATATGTTAAAATACCAACAGTTCTTGCTATCTCAGCTGAAAGGCAAAATGACACAAACAGAACAACCAGACTTGAAAGAGTTGCAGGATTTGTTGCATGGAGCAGAACAAGTGGGTAAACATACCTTGCAGTGTGGTTTTGATGCTTTAGAGGCCTCATGCAGAGCTGCTGTCACGGGGTCTGTCATACGTAGACATGCTTGGCTCAAAGAGCAAACCTTACCAGATCATGTCAAAGCAAAGTTATTAGATGCACCACTACAAAAATGTATTGTTCGGTGTTAAAGCTGAAGAGGTACTAAAGAAAATGGAGGAAAAAGCAAAATCTATGCAAGCAGTTAAAGATTTCTTGCAGGTGCAGCCTCCACCCTTCAGCAGAAACTGGCCTTCAGAAAATTGGTCCTTTCCAGCCACGGACAGACCCCTAAGGGGCAGATACAGATGCCCAAGGGGTAGAGGACAACCTCAAGGATCTTACAGAGCTAGACAGTGGCAAACACCAGCCCCCAGAGGTGGAGAAAGACCACAGTCATTTAGAAAACAGATGCAATGACTTTCCCCTATGCCTGCCAAACAAAGATATAATGGCAGCACCTTTGGGCGGAAAACTGGCCTTATTTTCAAAAAACTGGCACATTGTTACACAGGACCAATGGATTCTGGATATTATAGACAGAGGCTACAGGTTCCAGTTTCACACCCTTCCAAAAATGAGAGGCATGCCAAACCTGCCACAAAATCAATGGGCAGAGGCACAAAGGCAAATTTCCGCTCTCGTGGATATGAAAGCAATTCAAGAGGTACCTGCAAAAGAACAAGGTCAAGGTTTTTATTCCAGACTATTCCTGGTACCAAGGAAAGACAAAGATTGGAGACCCATCTTAGACCTATCTATTCTAAACACATATCTAGAGGTACCAAAATTCAAGATGCTCACATTACAGCAGCTTCTTCCCATGCTGGGCAAGGAGTCTTGGCTGGTAACGTTGGACCTCAAGGAGGCATACCTGCATGTCCCTATCGGAAAAGATTGCAGAAGATACCTCAGATTTCTTGCAGGTTCAACCCATTACCAATTCTCTGCATTGCCCTTTGGCTTATCTACTGCGCCCAGTGTGTTTACGAAATGCCTGGCATCAGTAATTGCCTTCGGCAGATAACGAGGAATCCAAATCTACCCATATCTGGACAACTGCCTGATCCAAGCAGACAGAAAGGACCTTCTATTGCAACATCTGGCGTTTGTAATAAAACTGTTAAACTGCCTGGGGTACACAGTGAACAAAAAGAAATCAAAGCTAATACCTTCTCAACAGATAATTTTCCTGGGTGCCAGCTTAAAGGCCAGACAAACAAGGGCAACTGTCTCAATACTACAACAAAATGGCAACTTTAACCAGGCTAACTGCAAGGAAAATCCTGCAGGCTCTGGGGTTCATGGCATCCTACTAATACCATTTGCAAAGCTGCATATGAGGAAACTATAATGGTACCTAAAAAAACTTATGGTCTCAGCACAGCCACAGCTTGGAAACAATTATACCACTCATTCCATACCTTCAAAAGGAATTTTTGTGGTGGGCTCAAGCATGCCAAAGAAACACAGGTCTTCCTTTCTGTTTACCACAAGCAACTCAAATCATCACAACAGATGCCTCAGACTACGCCTGGGGAGCACACATGGCAGGTCAGTGTATTCAGGGAAAATGGTCCCAAAAAGAGATGCACCTACACATCAACCAAAAGGAGATGCTAGCCGTGCAAAATGCTCTTATGACCTTCAAAGACCTACTGCATCCAGGCCAGCTATTAATAAGAACAGACAACACCACAGTCATGTGGTACATAAACAAACAGGGGGGAACACATTCATACCCCTGTGCAGGCAAGCCATGACCCTGTGGAACACAGCACTGGAATTACAAATTCAACTACAGGCACAATTCCTGCCAGGGAAGGAAAACACACTGGCAGACAACTTAAGCAGAAATATGACAGACCCACACGAATGGAAGTTGCATCCTCAAGTCTTCACAAAGATAACTCCGGCATGGGGACAGCCAGACATCGATCTATTTGCTACCCACAGAAATTACCAGTTGAAAAAATTCTGCTCAAGGACCTATCATCCACATGCCTGGAAAGTGGACGCACTCTTTCAATTGGACAACATTGACAGTCTATGCCTTCTCGCCTCTACCTCTACTGGCCAAAGTCCTATTAAAAACCAGAGCAGAGAGGCCACAAATGATTCTCATTGCTCAAGACTGGCCACAACAGCATTGGTATCCTCTCCTAAGGAGCCTGTCACACTCGCCACCATGGATCCTTCCTCAAGTTCCTCTTCTGTTGTCACAGCACAACTACAAGACCCTTCACAGCCAGCTCAGAACTCTAAATCTAGCTGCATGGAGAATACCTTAGTTTACCAACAAACTCTCCTCTCCAAGGAGGTACAGGATGTCATCTTGGAGGCCAGGAGACCCTCTACTAGAAAAACCTACTCCGCCAAATGGAAATGATTTTGTTCCTGGAATCGAGCAAAGGGTCAGAATCCTTGGGTAATAAATATACCTCAGATTTTACAGTACCTAACTGAGATGTTAAACAGTGGCCTCCCCTTCTCTTCCATCAAGATCCACGCTTCAGCCATTTCAGCACAATACAATACGGATCCTCCTTTATTCTCACATCCTCTATTAAGGCAGTTCCTCAGAGGGGCAAAAAATATAAAACCCCACGAAACCACCAGCTCCAGCTTGGGACCTCAACTGTATTGGAGAAGCTGACACTGCCTCCTTTTGAGCCGGCTTCTTCAGCAGAGCTACAATACTTGTCATGGAAAACAGCCTTCCTTCTGGCTATTACCTCAGCACGCAGGGTTTCGGAGCTACAGGCCCTCATGGCTGTGCAACCATTCATCATTTTCCATCAGGACAGGGTTTCCTTACAAACCAACCCTACCTTCATGCCAAAGGTAGTATCCAGTGTGGCTTTGAATCAGTCTATTCATTTACCTACCTTTTATCCAAATCCACAGAACAAAGGAGAGAGGCTACTACATTCCTTGGACATTCACAGGCAACTTCGTTATTACTTGGATAGAACAAAGTCATTCAGAAAATCTGAGCAGCTCTTTGTGTCCTATGCTACAGGTGCTCAAGGAAAGGCTATTTCCAAACAGACCATTTCAAAATGGATAGCCCACTGCATACACTTTTGTTATTCATTTCATGGAAAATCAGTGCCTGTATACATCAGATCCCACTCCACCAGGGCTACAGCTACCTCAGCAGGGTCCCTACCAAGGACATTTTGGAAGCAGTTACTTGGAGTTCAGTGCACACTTTCTCCAAGCACTACCACCTTCCACTATACTCAAAATCTAGAGTGGGCTTTGCCACAGCAGTCCTGCAGGGCATTCTAGCCCCTCCTAATTCCGCTTCGTACCAGCCACCCTTACTTAGCTTTGGGATTCTACCCAAGTGTGATGACTGCAGCTGTATGCATGATGAACGTAGTACAGTTTTGTACCTACCATAAATGTAGATGTTCGAGTGCGCATACAGCTGCAGTCCAGGTTACCCTCCCTCCATCCCCTCTTAGGACAGGGCTTATGACAAACACCTTTAACATACAACCTATTTGGGGTATTCCTTTATGGTGTATTTGCTTGCAACTTCTGTTTTGATTTATCTACTTATGTATGTTTGCATGACATCATGTTTTGCCTTCCTTTCTGGGGGCACCTGACATCTGGGGCAAGAAAAACTGAAGAAAATGGCGTCGGCTGCCTCTTTTATACCCCTGCCGCGCTGACGTCAGGGAAGAAGCGACGACAACTGACGCCGGACCTAGACTTTGGAATTCGGCCGACCGAGGACTCGCCTGACGGCAGGATAACCCAAGTGTGATGACTGCAGCTGTATGCGCACTCGAACATCTACATTTATGGTAGGTACAAAACTGTACTTTTCTCAGGACAAACCCAACATTCATGCCAAAAGTGGTCTCCAATGTGGCCTTGAACCAAACCATTCATTTACCTACTTTCTACTCAAATCTCCAGAATAAAGGGGAGAGACTTCTGCACGCTTTGGATATACACAGACAGCTACAATTCTACTTGGACAAAACAAAAGCCTTCAGAAAAACTGAACAACTGTTTGTAGCCTATGCTGCAGGATCACAAGGAAACCCTATTACAAAGCAGACAATTTCAAAATGGATAGGACATTGTATCCGCTTCTGTTATGCACAGCATGGCAAATCAGTGCCTAAGGGCATTAGGCCTCATTCTACCAGAGCAGCAGCCACTTCAGCAGCTTTTCTCAGAGGAGTACCAAACAAAGACATTTTAGAAGCTGCAACCTGGAGCTCAGTGCACACTTTCACCAAGCACTACCACTTACCACTCTACTCTAAATCTAGAGCAGGCTTTGCCACTGCAGTGCTGCAGGGCCTGGTAGCCTCTCCCAATCCAATTTAGACCCAGCCACCCAACCTCAGCTTTGGGATTCTACCCAAGTGTAATGACTGCAACAGTGAAACACGAACATAGTACAGTTGTGTACCTACCATAAATGTAGATGTTAGAGTGTATTCACTGTTGCAGTCCAGGTTACCCACCCACCATCCCCCTTTTTTTTGCTGGGACTTTTCTGTACTTCTCAACTCTATACAACCTATGTGGTGTATTTGCTTGTAGATGAAGGAAATGTTTATAGTAATATATGCATGGTTTTTGGCATATTTTTATCTTTTCAGCCTTCCTATCTGGGGGCACCTGACATCTGGGGCAAGAAAAACTGAAGAAAATGGTGTCGGTTGCAACTTTTATACCCCTGGCGCACTGACATCAGGGAAGAGGCGACAGCAACCATTGCCGGACCAAGACTTTGGAACTCGGGCTGACTGCGGGTCGCCTGCCAGTAGGATAACCCAAGTGTAATGACTGCAACAGTGAATACACTCTAACATCTACATTTATGGTAGGTACACAACTGTACTTTTGTGTCTGTGCGTGTGCCTTGTTTAAAATTTGAACAATGGCTGAAAAGCATGAAGGAACTACTGGATGTTCTTAGTGTTTCACTGTTGCAGTCATTACATTTGGGTAATCTGCTGGCAGGTTGCCCTCAGTCGGCCTGAATTCCAAAGTCTTGGGTCCTGCGTCAGTTGCTGTCTTCTCTTCCATGACGTCAGGTTGTCAGGGGTATAAAATGTGCAGCCGACACCGTTTTCTTTAGTCTTTCTTGCCGTGCGGTGCCCGAAGCAGAAGCATTTTGCAAGTGCCAGTCGGCCGACTACTGAAATATTCGAGTTTGAGTTTCAGAACCGAAGTCTTCACTAAAGCTAAGTACCCTGTTGGGGAAACATTTTTCTTGCTTTTTACTGATGTCAGAAAAAGTTAATAATTGTATTACTTGTGGGAAGCAAATACATCATAAGGATTTCCATTTATACTCTATTCCTTGCCTAGGCCCTGATCACAATGTGCCTGGCTGTCGGTTTTGTGCTAGATTTAACCAACGCACTATTAAGCGTCTGTATATTTTTGCATCAAAGTATTTGGGAAACAGATTTAACTACCCAGAAATGTCATCTGATAGCAATCCGACTACCGGAGTACATAAAAAATGCAAAAAAATGGACAGAGAAAGGCAGTCGAGATCCAAAACCGACGAAGCTTCTAAGCCAGTCGCCAGTACTCAGTGAGGTGCTTTCACAGCCCCTGAAACCCGCTACCTTTGAGTCACAGGCCTCTACTGACACCCATGTGGAGTCTGGCATGCCACAAGATACATCCGTTGGTCCAATACCTTGAGTATCTCCCTCAGATGGGTCCGGAGCTGCTGAGCAGGCACCGGCTTCTGAGGGTGTATTCAGACCTAAACATTTGTATATCAAACCGACTACAGCTGCAAAACCAAAGATAAAAGCAACTTCTAAAACTAAAAAAACTGACGCATGAGCCATGTGCACAGGCCTCTGCCTAAAAAAAAAAAACAGATGATCAAAATGGCTGGAGACCTTATTACCTTGATCAGGGGCACACATCCCCCTCCAGATAAGAGGCCTAGGCAAGACACTGATTATGAATCTTCAGATCAGGTTTCTATTTCTACTGATTCCTCTTCTGATCAGGAATTATCTATACCTCCCTGTGAGGATTCTGATGTTGAGGAGTCTAGTCCATCTGCATCTCCTCCTGAGGATTATTCATTTGGAGAAACCTTGCATACTTTGAGGGAGCATTTTCACTGGGAGAGTCAAGACTTTTCAGAATCAAAAAAGAGGCTCAGGGGATTTCCTCCTCCTCCCTCAGCACAAACCTTTAGCCATTCCCCCTGTTTTGGACATTGTGGATGATGTGTTTTCGGAGTCGAGCTTGACCCCTGACTCCTTACCTCCGGCTCCCAGTAAGCCTGACCGATATTACAGGGTCCCTGACTCTCATAAATTTTTATTTAGAAACCCTGCTGCTGATCCTGAAACTATTCCACAGGGTCCAAAGGGAGTTAAGGCCTCAACAGCAAAAAAAATCCTACTCCCTCTGACAGAGATTCAAGGGCACTAGACAGATGGGGAAAAAGGTTTATACATCTGCAACCTTTGCAATCAGGGCCTTACAGCATGTTATGGGATTGCTGAAACAGAAAATGATGATGATTTCAGAATGTGCAGAAAATAAAGAATTGCAGGAATTATTGCATGTAGCTGAACAAGTTGGAAAGCATACTTGATTCCTTAGAGGCCTCCTGCAGGGCCGCAGTTACTGGATCTGTGATTAGGCAGCATGCCTGGTTAAAGGAACAAAATCTGCCTGATCATGTTAAAGCTATATTGCTAGATGCACCTTTGCAGCATGATTCTCTGTTTGGTATTAAGGCAAAAGAGGTTTTAAAGAAAATGGAAGACGAAGCTAAGTCTATGCAAACTGTTAGACTTCTTACAAGTGCAGCCGCCAAGACTTGGTAGACACTGGCCTACAAAAAATTGGTCCTTTCCTGTGTCAGACAGAGCTCAGAGGCAAATCCAGATGCCCTAAGGGTTCCAGATACCAGGCGCAAGATTCATACAGGTCAAAGCAATGGGGCGCTTCCACCTCCAAATCTGGAGGAGATAAAGCGCAAACCTACAGAAAGCAATCCCAATGGCTTCCCTCTGCCTACACCAAACACTTATCTTTTTGGCAGCACCCATAGGGGGAAAATTAGCACTTTTTGCTCAAAACTGGCAGTTAATAACCCAGGACAAGTGGGAACCAAACATTGTATCACAGGGATACAGGTTCCATTTCTATACTCTGCTAATGGCAAATGGTTGGCCAGATCTGCCAAAAAATCAATGGGCAGAGGCACAGAAACAGGTTACGTCATTCATGGATCAGGAGGCCACTCAGACAGTACCAAAACAGGAAAAAGGACAAGGTTTTTACTCAAGACTGTTCTTGGTACCCAGAAAAGACGAGGCCTGGTGGCCAATACTGGATTTATCGATTTACACCTTTCTGTAGGTTTGCGCTTTATCTCCTCCAGATTTGGAGGTGAAAGCGCCCCATTGCTTTGACCTGTATGAATCTTGCACCTGGTGTCTGGTATCCCACCTTATCTCCACCCTACTTTTTATGCTTCTCCAATATATACCAACCTAAGGCAATGAGATCTAAACAAGCTAGAGACCTGCTACAACAAAATTGCCAAATTCGCCACAGGGGCATCCTATCCTAGTCACCACTGTCTCTCACTTGCTGAACTGGGCTGGCTTGAACTCCCTCACCTCCTTCAATGGTATCAACTCTCACTCACCCACAAACTAGTAAACCATCCACTAAATGTCACATCCCTCCAGAATCTACTCCAACCCTATTGCACCACCAGACCACTGAGATCCAGCAACAAAAATCACTTGCAGATCACTAAAGCCAATAACTCTGCTTGCTGGTGAAGCACTATTCTCTTGCACCATAGCCAAATTATGGAACTCCCTCCCACCCACAATTACCTCCATACCATCATGCACCCACTTCAAAACTTTACTAAAAGTGCACCTAAAAACATGCTGACTATGCCGTTGCAACTCCCACTCTATCACCCACCCCATCCAACCACTACCTTTCTTTCCACTTCACTAACTACCTTGATTATAGCAAGCTCAGATGCTCATAAGCCAGTACTTTCTTCTTCTTGTAACATTTGTTAATGTCTGTTATGTAATTCATAGATAAATATTCTAGTTGTCTACTGATGTACTATGTTCTTCATCTGTAAATGTGTTGTAAGTAATTGCTATGTAAATTGTTAATCGCTATGTAATCCAATGTAACTGTCTGTTTATTTTAACTGTGGAGCTTTTCTCCCCGGGCCTCCGCTGAAAATGGACCTACGTCCAGTTGGACACTCCCGGTTAACAAATATAAATAAACAAACACATACCTGGAAATTCCAAAATTCAAAATGCTGACTTTGCAGCAGCTTCTGCCCATGCTGGGCAAGAATGCTTGGCTGGTGACTATAGACCTAAAAGAGCCATACCTGCATGTCCCAATAAGGCAATCGTGCAGAAGATACCTCAGATTCAAGGCTAGCTTAATGCATTACCAATTCTCTGCACTGTCCTTTGGCTCATCTACTGCGCCCATGGTCTTTACAAAGTGCCTGGCACCAGTAATTGCATTTTGCAGACAAAAAAGTATAGAAATATATCCTTACTTGGACTGCCTCATTCAAGCAGAGAACAAGGACACTCTTCGACACCTGGCATTTGTGAAAAGGCTTCTAACATGCCTAGGGTACACAATAATCACAACTGGTACCCATTCAAAAAATAACATTCCTGAGTTCAAGCTTGGAAACAACTGCCCAGATGGCTTATCTCACACCAGACAAGCAAAGGCACCTGATTGCTTACTTCAAACTGATGGCAACAAAAACCCAGTCTTCTGCAAGGCAAACTCTGCAGGCTCTGGGCTTCATGGCATCCTGCATCCTACTAATTCCATATGCAAGACTGCATATGAGGAAACTTCACTGGTACCTAAAAAGTTTATGGAGTCAATATTCACACAGTCTGGGAACAATGATTCCTCTCATTCCCTGCCTGCAACAGGAGTTTCTATGGTGGGCAAAGGCATGTCACCAAAACATGGGACGGGCCTTCACTCTACCCCCTGCCAGCCAAACTTTAACAATAGACGCATCAGATTATGCCTGGGGGGGCCACATGGCAGGAAGATGCATTCAGGGCATATGGATCCCAAAACAAATGCATCTACATATCAACCAGAAAGAGATGCTAGCTGTTCAAAATGCCCTAACAGCCTTCAAGGACTTACTTCATCCAGGACAACTACTGATAAAGACAGACAACACCACGGTCATGTGGTATATAAACAAGCAAGGGGGCACACTCTTACCCCCTTTGCAGATTAGCCATGGCACTGTGAGACACAGCTTTGACCTACCAAATACATCTTCAAACTCTATTCCTGCCAGGAAAGCAAAATACTCTGGCAGAAGATTTAAGCAGAAACCTTATGGATCCTCACGAGTGGAAACTAAATCCACACGTCTTCAGCATGATAACAGAGAAATGGGGGAGCCCAGACATAGATCTGTTTGCCTCTCCTCAAAATTATCAGTTGAAAAGATTCTGCACAAGGACCTATCACAGACAAGCATGGAAAGTGGACGCCCTATCCTTCAGCTGGAAAAACCTATCAGTTTATGCCTTTCCTCCTCTGCCTCTTCTTCCCAAGGTCCTCCTAAAAGTCAGACAAGAGAAACCAAAGATGATACTAATTGCACCAGCCTGGCCCTGCCAATACTGATACCCAATCCTAAGGAACTTGGCTCAATACCCAGCTTGGACCTTGCCTCAAAGACCACAACTACTGTCCCAGCAAAACAATCCGATCCTGCACAATCAACTACAGACTCTGAACCTGGCAGCATGGCTAATCATGTAGTCATACAAACAACACCTCTCAGTAAAGCTGTGATGGATGTCATTTTGGAAGCCAGGAGGCCTAGTACTAGAAAATCTTATGCTGACAAATGGAAGAGATTCTGTGCTTGGAATCGAGCACAAGGAACTGATACAGCAGAATCAAATATTCCTCAGATATTACAATACTTAACTGAGATGCTTGACAAAGGCCTATCTTTATCATCAATCAAAATCCATGCCTCTGCCATTTCGGCTCATTAGAATACAGAGCCACCAATCTTTTCTCATCCTTTACTAAAGCAGTATCTTAGAGGAGCCAAAAAATTTAAGGCCTCCTAGATCAACATTACCTGCATGGGACCTCAATTATGTGTTGGAAAAGCTCACCCTGCCTCCATTGGAACCAGCTGCTACCGCTGATCTAGAGTTCTTATGGAAAACAGCTCTGCTACTAGCAATTACTTCAGCAAGAAGAGTTTCAGAGCTACAGGCCCTCATGGCTGTAGAGCCTTTTATCATATTTTACCCAGACAGGGTGTCTCTGAGGACAAATCCTACATTTATGCCTAAGGTAGTTTCCAGTGTAGCTCTTAACCAAACAATTCATCTGCCAACTTTTTTTCCAAATCCGCAGAACAAGGGGGAGAGAATTCTGCATTCCTTGGATTGTACACAGACAGCTAAGATTCAACTTGAGCAGAACAAAAGCTCTAAGAAAAACTGAGCAATTACTAGTGTAATATGCTGCAGGATCAGAAGGAAAGGCTATTTCAAAGTAGACAGTTTCAAAGTGGATAAGCCACTGCATACATTTCTGCTACTTTACACCATGGTAAACCTGTGCCCAAGGGCATTAGGTCTCATTTCACCAGAGCTGCAGCTACTTCAGCAGCCTTTCTCAGAGGAGTACCACCCAAAGACATTCTAGAGGCTGCTACTTGGAGTTCTGTACACACCTTTACAAAGCATTACCATTTGCCTCTCTACTCCAAGTCCAGGGCAGGCTTTGCCACTGCAGTGCTGCAGGGCCTTATAGCCACACCTAATGCTGTTTAGCTCCAACCTCCCAACCATAGCTTTGGGATTCTACCCAAATGTAATGACTGCAACACTGAAACACGAAGAACATAGTACAGTTGTGTACTTACCATAAATATAGATGTTCGAGTGTATTCACTGTTGCAGTCCAGGTTACCCTCCCGCCATCCCCCTGTCATTCTGAAGTTTATCTTTCCTTCTCTATCTTCTACAAGCTATGTGGTGATGTTCATCGTGCATACAACTGCAGTCATTACAGATGGGTTATCCTGCCGTCAGGCGGGTCCTCTGTCAGCCGAATTCCAAAGTCTAGGTCTGGTGTCGGTTGTCGTCGCTTCTTCCCTGATGTCAGTGTGGCAGGGGTATAAAAGAGGCAGCCAACGCCATTTTCTTCAGTCTTTCTTGCCGCGTGGTGCCCGAAGCAGAAGCAGTTCGCAAGTGCTGGTCGGCCAGCTCCTGAGATTTACGAAAGTATTTCAGCCGAAGTCTTCTTTAAAGTCTTCTTTAAAGCTAAGTACCCCGTTGGGGAAACTTTTCTTGCCTCAGACCGATGTCAAAGTTAATAATTGCATTTCTAGTGGGAAGCAAATACCGCATAAGGATTTCCACTCTTTCTGTATACCTTGCTTAGGCCCAGACCACGACGTCTCGGCCTGCCGCTTTTGTGCTAGGTTCAACAAGCGCACTATTAAGCGCCGGGCGGAGTTCGCCCTTCATTATTTTGGCAAAAAATTTAATTATCATGTCGGATACACCGACACCACTTTTAAGCAAAAGACGCAAAGATAAGGACCGACATCCGAGGTCCGCACCGAGTACTGAGACCACGCTTAGGCCGACTACTGGTTCTCCGGTTCTCAGCGAGGCACCTACGCAGCCCCTGAATACCGATAAAACTGTTTTACCGGTGACTTCAGTACCCGAGGTTGCAGGCTCCTCTGTCTCCTTTCCTACTGCAGATACCGACGCCACTCTTGGCGGGAAAACTCAAAATTTAGTCAGGCCTGCCATTTCTGAAGGCGTCTTCAGGCCTTCCACTTTCCCTATTAAATCCTTCACTAAATCTAAAGCAGCCATGAAAACTAAAAAACAGGGTCCTCAGACCTCCTCTCAAGGCCCCATGCCTAAAAAGCAGATGCTTAAAATGGCTGAGGATTTGATAACTCTCATCAGGGGTTCTCAACCCCCCCCTCTGACAAAAGACCCAGATTGGAGGAAGATTACCCTTCCTCAGACCAGGCTTCTATTACCTCAGAACATTCTGAGGACCAGGATTATGCCTATTCCCCTTTCGAAGACTCTGATGCTGAGGAGTCTATTCCCTCGGTCTCCCCCCCCCCCCGCCCTGAGGACCACTCTTTTGAGGAAACCCTGCATACATTGAGGGAACACTTTCACTGGGAAGGCCAAGATTACTCAGATTTCCAAGAAAAGGCTCAGGGAATTTCTACTGCTCCCCCAGCATAGGCCCCTGGCTATCCCTCCTGTTTTAGATATTTTGGATGATGTGTACGCAGAAGCCAGCCTTAATCCAGATTCTTTACCTCCAGCCCCTGTTAAACCAGACAGGTATTACCGGGTCCCTGATTCTCACCAGTTCCTTTATAAAAGCCATACTGCTGACCCAGAAACCATTTCACACGGCCTCAAGGGAATAAAGGCCTCTACTGCTAAAAACCCTTTACCTTCAGAGCGAGATTCCAGAGCATTAGAAAGGTGGGGGAAAAAGGTGTATACATCTGCCACTTTAACCATGAGGGCATTAAACTGTCAATTCCATATGTTAAAGTACCAACAGTTTTTGTTATCTCAGTTGAAAAGCAAAATGACACAAACAGAACAACCAGATTTGAAAGAGTTGCAGGATTTGTTGCATGGTGCAGAGCAAGTGGGTAAACATACCTTGCAGTGTGGTTTTGATGCTTTAGAGGCCTCATGTAGAGCTGCTGTCACGGGGTCTGTTATACGTAGACATGCTTGGCTTAAAGAGCAAACCTTACCAGATCATGTCAAAGCAAAGTTATTAGATGCACCACTTCAAAAAGATGTATTGTTTGGTGTTAAAGCTGAGGAGGTACTAAAGAAAATGGAGGAAAAAGCGAAATCTATGCAAACAGTGAAAGATTTCCTACAGGTACAACCTCCACGCTTCAGCAGAAACTGGCCTTCAAAAAATTGGTCCTTTCCAGCCACAGACAGACCTCAAAGGGGCAGATACAGATGCCCAAGGTGTAGAGGACAACATCAAGGATCTTACAGAGCAAGACAGTGGCAAGTACCAATCCCAAGAGGTGGAGAAGATAGATCAGTCATTTAGAAAACAGACACAATGACTTCCCCCTACGCCTGCCAAGCAAAGCTTTAATGGCAGCACCTTTGGGCGGAAAACTGGCATTATTTTCAAAAAACTGGCATATTGTTACAAAAGACAAATGGATTCTGGACATTCTAGATAGAGGCTACAGGTTCCACTTTCACACCCTTCCAAAAATGAGAGGCATGCCAAACCTGCCACAAAATCAAAGGGCAGAGGCACAAAGACAAATTTCCGCTCTCATGGATATGAAAGGGATTCAAGAGGTACCTGCAAAAGAACAAGGTCAAGGTTTTTATTCCAGACTATTCCTGGTACCAAGGAAAGACAAAGATTGGAGACCTATCTTAGACCTATCCATCCTAAACACATATCTACAGGTGCCAAAATTCAAGATGCTCACATTATAGCAGCTTCTTCCCATGCAGGGAAAGAAGTCTGGGCTGGTAACATTGGACCTCAAGGAGGCATACCTGCATGTCCCTATCAGACATGATTGCAGAAGATACCTCAGATTTCTTGCAGGTTCAACCCATTACCAATTCTCTGCATTGCCCTTTGGCTTATCTACTGCGCCCAGTGTGTTTACGAAATGCCTGGCATCAGTAATTGCCTTCTGCAGACTACAAGGAATACAAATCTACCCATATCTGGACGACTGCCTGATCCAAGCGGACAGCAAGGACATTCTATTGCAGCATCTGGCATTTGTAATGAAACTGTTAAACTTCCTGGGATACACAGTGAACAAAAAGAAATCAAAACTAATACCTTCTCAACAGATAATTTTCCTGGGTGCCAGCTTAAATACAACCACCCAGATGGCCTACCTCACGCCAGACAAACAAGAGCAACTGTCTCAATACTTCAGCAAAATGGCAACTTTCACCAGACTAACTGCAAGGAAAGTCCTGCAGGCTCTGGGATTCATGGCATCTTGCATACTACTAATCCCACGTGCAAAGCTGCATATGAGGAAACTACAATGGTACCTAAAAACTTATGGTCTCAACACAGCCACAGCTTGGAAGCAATTATACCACTCATTGCATGCCTTCAAAAGGAATTTTTGTGGTGGGCTCAAGCATGCCAAAGAAACACAGGTCTCCCTTTTTGTGTACCTCAAGCAACTCAAATCATCACAACGGACGCCTCAGACTATGCCTGGGGAGCACACATGGCAGATCAGTGCATTCAGAGAAAATGGTCCCAAAAAGAGAAGCACCTACACATCAACCAAAAGGAGATGCTAGCCATGCAAAATGCTCTTATGACCTTCAAAGACCTACTGCATCCAGGCCAGCTATTGATAAGGGCAGACAACACCACAGTCATGTGGTACATAAACAAACAGGGGGGAACTCATTCATACCCCCTGTGCAGGCAAGCCGTGACCCTATGGAACACAGCACTGGAATTGCAAATTCAACTACAGGCACAATTCCTGCCAAGGAAGGAAAACACACTGGCAGACAACCTAAGCAGAAATATGACAGATCCACACGAATGGAAGTTGCATCCTCAAGTTTTCTCAAAGATAACTCAGGCATGGGGACAGCCAGACATAGATCTTTGCTACCCACAGAAATTGCCAGTTGAAAAAATTTTGTTCAAGGACCTATCATCCACAGGCCTGGAAAGTGGACGCACTCTCTTTCAATTGGACAACATTGACAGTCTATGCCTTCCCGCCTCTTCCTCTACTAACCAAAGTTCTATTAAAAGCCAGGGCAGAGAGGCCACAAATGATTCTCATTGCTCCAGACTGGCCACGACAACACTGGTATCCGCTCCTAAAGAGCCTGGCACACTCCCCACCATGGATCATACCTGTAGTCCCTCTTCTGTTGTCCCAGCACAACTACAAAACCCTTCACAGCCAGCTCAAAACCCTAAATCTAGCTGCATGGAGAATCCCTTAATTTCCCAACAGACTCTCCTCTCCAAGGAGGTGCAGGATGTCATCTTGGAGGCCAGAAGACCTTCTACTAGAAAAGCCTACTCTGCCAAATGGAAATGATTTTGTTCCTGGAATCAAGCAAAGGGCCAGAATCCTTGGGTAATAAATGTACCTCAAATTTTACAGTACCTAGCTGAGATGTTAAACAGTGGCCTTTCCTTCTCCTCCATCAAGATCCACGCTTCAGCCATTTCTGCACAATACAACACAGACCCTCCTTTATTCTCACATCCTCTATTAAGGCAGTTCCTCAGAGGGGCAAAAAATATAACACCCCCAAGGAAACCACCTGTTCCAGCTTGGGACCTCAGCTTCGTATTGGAAAAGCTCACCCTGCCTCCCTTTGAGCCGGCGTCTTCAACAGAGCTACAATACTTGTCATGGAAAACAACCTTCCTTCTGGCTATCACCTCAGCACGCAGGGTTTTGGGACTGCAGGCCCTCATGGCTGTGCAACCATTCATCATTTTCCATCAGGACAGAGTTTCCTTACGAACCAACCCTACCTTCATGCCAAAGGTAGTATCCAGTGTTGCTTTGAATCAGACTATCCATTTACCTACCTTTTATCCAAATCCACAGAACAAAGGGGAGAGACTACTACATTCCTTGGACATTCACAGACAACTTCGTTATTACTTGGACAGAACAAAGCCATTCAGGAAATCTGAGCAACTCTTTGTGTCCTATGCTACAGGTGCTCAAGGAAAGGCTGTTTCCAAACAGACAATTTCAAAATGGATAGCCCACTGCATTCGCTTTTGTTATTCATTTCATGGAAAATCTGTGCCTGCATACATCAGATCCCACTCCACCAGGGCCACAGCTACCTCTGCAGCTTTCCTCAGGGGGGTTCCTACCAAGGACATTTTGGAAGCAGCTACTTGGAGTTCAGTGCACACTTTCTCCAAGCACTACCACCTTCCACTATACTCAAAATCTAGAGCGGGCTTTGCCACAGCAGTCCTGCAGGGCATCCTCGCTCCTCCTAGTTCCACTTAGTGCCTACCACCCTTACTTAGCTTTGGGATTCTACCCATCTGTAATGACTGCAGCTGTATGCACGATTAACATAGTACAGTTTTGTACCTACCATAAATATAGATGTTCGAGTGCTCATACAGCTGCAGTCCAGGTTACCCCCCCCCCCTCCGTCCCCTCTTAGGGCAGGCCTTATGACAAACACCTTTATCATACAACCTATTTGGGGTTTTCTTTTATGGTGTATTTGCTTGAAACTACTGTTTTTTGATTTATCTATATTGCATGTTTTCATAACATTATGTTTTGCCTTCCTTCTGGGGGCACCTGACATCTGGGGCAAGAAAAACTGAAGAAAATGGCGTCGGCTGCCTCTTTTATACCCCTGCCGCACTGATGTCAGGGAAGAAGCGATGACAACTGAGGCCGGACCTAGACTTTGGAATTCAGCCGACCGAGGACCCGCCTGATGGCAGGATAACCCATCTGTAACGACTGCAGCTGTATGAGCACTCGAACATCTACATTTATGGTAGGTGCAAAACTGTACTTTTTTGCTTGTAGATGAAAGTAAAGTTTATATTGATGCATGTGCTTATAGATATATATAATTTTGCTACCTTTTTGGGGGCACCTGACATCAGGGGCAAGAAAATGGCATCGGCTGCATGTTTTATACCCCTGACGACCTGACATCATGGAAGAGAAGACAGCAACCGACGCAGGACCCAAGACTTTGGAATTCAGGCTGACTGAGGGCAACCTGCCAGCAGATTACCCAGATGTAATGACTGCAACAGTGAATACACTCTAACATCTACATTTATGATAAGTGTACACAACTGTACTTTACAACCAGTGCGACAAGTGTGGCAGAAAGATGCCAAATATTGATCGACATCTTTCTTGTGTGTATTACTTGGGGGTGCCACATTTAGAGATTCAACCACCTTGTGAGCTCTGCAAGGGTTTCAGTGCTCGAACCCTGGCAGAGAGGCAAAACCAATTGATCCTCAGGGGCTGTTAAAATGCCGTTTGGGAGAGGCTTTGTCTGAGGTGGAGATGTCCAAGTCTCCCAAAAAAAAGTCTAAAAGGAGGAGCCACTGTGTTCCAGCATCTCCTTAATGTCAACAATCTAAATCTTCTAAGGTCCAGGTCTCAACTCATACCTTGAAACCCAGGCCTAAGATTACTGTTACTGTTTCAGCACCGAAGCCTGTAACGTCCGTCATGGTGCTGACAACTACTGAACCTACACAAGTCACCTAAGTACCAACTCCATCAGTACCTATGGCCCTCTAGGCACCAACAATAGTTTCTCCAGTCAAACTGGTCACCCCCCCCCCACCAAAACAAACCATTGGTCAGCTGACCACTGTGCCGAAGGCCGAATCAATACCTAGGACTAGGTACTCTCCATCTAGTGACCCCTTCTTTGGTCAACAGTTGAATCCCTTTACTGAACGTCCAGAATCACCCCAGGGATGTCCATCCATTCCATCAGGAGCCTTTCAGAGCTTGATGTAGTCAGATTAGTACATCAGCTCTTGCCAGCCGGAGGTCTCCCTGCCCCATCTAAGACCTCTCTCCCATCTGGAGCCAAGGTTTACTCTCCATGGACTCCCACTTATCTTCCTTCTTCAACCTCTGCGTAGGCTTTGGAGCCCTCGACTTTGCTTCCAGCACCACTACTTCGGTACTGATGGTGGACCTCTCCTTGGTTCTGGAACTGATTCTGTGGTCAACTGCTCTGTCGGAGCTGACCCGCCTGCAGGACCGTGACTTGGCTGCCAGCTCCAGGATCCCTAGTTCAGCTCTGATTGTTTTTTTTTTTCCACAGCGCCGTCTATAATTCCTCGTGCTTTAGCAGTTCTGAGTCCTCTGGCTCTTTCTCTGGAGGTGTGCTTGTTGGAGTGGGGTGTGACCCCGTTTCCAAGGTTGTTTTTCTCTGTTCTGGGCTCCCATCCCTCTTCGAATGGGTCTGCCTTTTAGATTATGGAGAGCTCTTGCCTCAGCAGGCTCGCAGTTGGCACCATCCGCGTTGGAGTGTCATATCTATGTATCCTCTGCCTCGCAGCGGGCACAAGAGCAGCAAGACACCCTGCTGCAGGGTACCCTCTCTGAGGAGTCCTCAGACCTTCCCCTGAGGAGCCACTCCATTGTGCAAGAGGAAGTACATGGATTCTCTGGAAGAATCTGTCACTGAGGATACAGATTACAATGATGGGGAAGGGTCCCCATGGTCAGCCCCTGAAGAGAGGTCTCCTTCGGAGACTTCCTGGAAATATTAAAACAGAGGGGTGATTAGAAGGCCACAAAACCCTTCCTCCAAGGAATCTGTTTTCTTGCAGGCTTTTTGTGCCTGACCACCTACTTCTTGGGTGACCCCACCTGCCGATGAATTGGTCAAACTCATCGTGCTACAAGCATGGAAGCCTCCTGATACCATAAAGCCAATTCCCCAGAGACCAGACAAAATTGTGTCTGCACCCAAAGATCAATCCCACTGGTCTAAAGGTTTAGCAGTAGTTGCTATGGTGATGGTAGCTGCCACAAAGAAGGAACTCGCAGAGGAGAGTCCTGCTGTCTATTCTCCAAACCAAAAGTCTCAAATGATGAACAGTTTCAGGAAGCAGGTCTGTGCTTCAATGACCTTTGCCATACAGTCGTTGGATTTTTTTGGCACATTTCACATTACTTCAAAGGGACCTGATAACTGAGCTTTCATGGACCTTGGCAGGAGTAGTTACGCCATAAGGTTGCCCCCCAGCTTGCCACCCTAGAATCTATCTCCAACTCGTCCATGTGGCATATTGCACATACAGCCAAAGGGACAGCCAGGGCAGTGGGTACAGGCGTTGCCATTAGGCGTCATGCTTGGAAGCACTTATTTGACTTCACGGATCCTTTCAAGTCTTCCTTTGTCAATGCTCCTGTTGATGCTACATTGTTGTTTGGCCCAAAAGTCAGAGACACATTAGCCAGGTGTGAGAAGACCCTTTCTGCGGTGGATGTGCATTTTTCTACTCCTCAACCACCTTACTCCAGGAATCAGAGGAGTGGAAAGATAAGTCCCAGGGACATTTTTGGGACACACATGGCAGAGGGAGGAACTCATCGGAAGATGCTCCTCCCATGGCAGAGGGGGGCCTGCATAACCAGGGTTCCAGAGATTTTCTCAGGACAACCCTACCAGTGCTGCTGAGTAGTGGCCTGATTACTTACGTCTGGAGGCAGTCGGGGAAAGATTCTTTCTGCGCCATTTTGCCTGGCAACAACAATAACATCGGATTCCTGGGTGTAGATTATAATTACCCAAAGTTACCATGTCCCCTTCAACCTTTATCCCAGACCACTATGATGAATCCCCGATGTTCCACCCAGTCAGAGGGGTATAGCAGCATTCAAAATCCAATAGCTGCTTCAAAAGAGTCATCCAGACAGTCCCACCACACCAAATAGGATCAAATAAGTACCCCGTTGGGGAGCCTTTTTTCTTGCTTTAACTGATGTCAGAAAAAGTTAATTGTCTCACCTGTGGAAAGCAAATACCACATCGAGACTTTCATTCTTACTGTGTAACTTACTTAGGCCCAGACCATGTTGTGTCCCATTGACACTTTTGTGCTTTGTTCAACGCCAGAACTATATATCGTCGGGCCATTATTGTAGCTAGATATTTCCGCTCTCAGTCCTCTATTTCCAATATGGCTTCAGTAAGCCATCTGATAGCAGATCTTCCAAAAATATGTAAGGATAAAGACAGACCACACAGATCCAAACCTACTGACGCATCCGTTAAGCTAGTCGTCAGCTCTCCGGTCCTCAGTGAGGCACTTTCGCAGCCCCTGATGCCTGTTTCTTTGGAGTCGCAGGCCACTACCGAGACCCTTTGGGAGTCCGGTATGCCACAAAACTCTTTGACTATGGATCCTGTGGTTGTGTCTACCTTAGATGGGTCCGGAGCCACTGAGCAGGCACCGGCTTCTGAGGAAGTACTTTGCACTACCGATTCTCAACACAAACAGATGACTTCTTTTGCATCTACTGTTCTTTCAAAAACTACCAAGTTTCTAAGGCCCAAGGTATGAACCACATCCAAGGAACCGACTCCATCTCAGGCACCCACTTCCTTGCCTCAGTCTCAAATGCTTAAAATGGCGGAAGACCTCATAGTGCTGATCAGGGGAAGCCAAGCTACCCCTTCCAAAAGAAAAATATTTGTCCCCAGTGGTTTTATCTGAACAGGAGTCTGACTCTGATGCCTCTAAATATGAAGACATGCAACCTCTCTGCTTATGAGGATTCTGATGCAGAAGAATCCATTCCTTCAGCCTCTGCACCCAAGAATTTTTCCTTTGGGGAAACACTTCATACTTTAAGGGAGCATTTCCAATGGGAATGTCAGGACTACCCTCAGTCTAAAAAGAGACTCCAGGAACTTAGATCTTCCACAGCACAGACCCTTGGCCATTCCCCCTGTCCTGGATGTTGTAGATGATTTCATGGAATCTAGTTTGACTCCTGACACCCTCCCGCTCCCAGGAAACCTTACCGGTATTACGGAGTCCCTGACCCTCATAAATGAGGTCATCTCCCAAGTGCCTAAAGGAATTAAAGCAAATTCTGTTAAGAATCCCACACCTTCAGAAAGGGATTCCTGAGCATTAGACAGATGGGGTAAAAAAGTATACACCTCTGCTACTCTTGCTATCAGAGCACTAAATTGTCAGTTCCATATGCTAAAATTTCAGCAGCATACCATAGAACTCCTCAAACAAAAAAATCATCTTTTCCTGCTTGTGCAGAAAATAGTTACAAGAGTTGATGCATTCTGAAATTCAAGTAACTAAGTACACCTTACACTGTGGTTTTGATGCCCTAGAAGCATCTTGCAGGGCAGCAGTCACCGGTTCTGTCCTTAGAAGGAACAGCCCTTGCAAGACCATGCCAAATCTAAACTATTGGATGCACCCTTGCACAAAGACAACTTATTTTGCACCAAGGCCGAGGAGCTCTTAAAAAAAGATTGAAGAAAAGGCTAAATCTATGCAGTTAAGGATTTCCTGCAGGTCCAGCCACCCAGATTCAGTAGGCATTGCCCCTCCAAGCACTGGTTCTTTCCTGTCCCCTCCAGGTCAGTTCAGCCCACAACCCGGGGAAGCAGACCCCCCCCCCCCAGACAACAGCCACAGGGAATGCAGAGATCAAAGCAATGGAGTACCTCCTCTTCTAAACCAAGGAGTACAAAGCCACCCCCTCACGGTAAGAACTCACAATGACTCTACACTTCGACCTCCTCCCTCTGCCCACCTGCACTTGCCCCTGGGAGGAAAACTCTTCTTCCACGCAAGCACCTGGGCCACCATTACCAACGACTGCTGGGTCCTCAACATAGTGTCCCAGGGATACAAATTTTCTTTCCACACACTACCAACCCCAAAAGGGTTCCTAGATCTTCCCCCAAACCATTGGGCAGAGGCCAGAAAGCAAGTCCTTTCCCTACTCTCGGAGGGCAGTAGAGTACGTTCCTGCAGAACAGATGGGCCAAGGTTTCTACTCCAGGCTTTTCCTGGTACCCAGAAAAGAGGGCACTTGGTGCCCCATCCTGAATCTATACATTCTAAACACCTTCCTGGTTATACCAAAATTCAAAATGCTCACCCTCCAGCAACTACTACCTATGCTCTGCAAGGATGCTTGGCTAGCCACCTTAGACCTAAAAGAGGCCTACCTACACATTTCAATCAGGGAATCATGCAGGAAATGTCTATGCTTCAGGGCAGGATCACTGCACTTTCAGTTCTCTGTGCTTCCCTTTGGCTTTACTGCTCCCAGAGTTTTTACAAAATGTCTGGCTCCTGCCATTGGTTTTTGCAGCCAAAGAAATATTCAAATTTTCCCATACTTAAACTGCCTAATCCAGGCAGACTATCAGAAAAGGCTGCTCAAGCACCTGGCCTTTGTAAAGGTGGACACAGTATCCCAGATGGCATTCCTTGTACCAGAAAAACAAACCTACCTGACAACCTATTTTTCTCAACTAGCCACCAGACCCCAGTTATACACAAGGAAAATCCTGCAAGCTCTGGGGTTTATGGCTTCTTGCATTATACTCATTCCATATGCCAGACTGCATACGAGGAAACTTCAGTGGTACCTAAAAAGCCTTTGGTGTCAACACACTCAAGAGCTGGAAACTCTCAAACCAATGACACCTTGTCTATGGAAAGATTTTCTTTGGTGGGTAGCAGCATGCTACCACAACAAGGGACTACCCTTCTCACAACCCCATGCCACCCAGACCCTCACCACAGATGCATCAGACTATGCCTGTGGTGCACACCTGGATGGCAGGTGCATACTGGGCCAATGGAGCCCACATCAAATACATCTGCACATCAACCAAAAAGAGATGTTAGCTGTCCAGCATGCATTGACAGCTTTCAGACCCCTCCTCTCCCCGGGAGCTCTACTGATCAAAACAGAATACCACAGTGATGTGGTATATCAACAAGCAGGGAAGGACTCACTCCTACCCTCTTTGCAGGCTTGCCATGACCCTTTGGCGCACAGCCTCAGCCATGCAACTACACCTGTTAGCACAATTCCTGCCAGGCTTTCTAAACTCTCTGGCAGACAACATAAGCAGAAATCTTCTGGACCCACGAGTGGCAGCTAGACCAAAGAACCTTCACCCCTGTAACTCAGAAATGGGACACCCCGAAGGGCAACCTCTTTGCTTCCCACTCCAACCATCAGCTCAGCAAGTTGTGCACCAGGGAGCCACACTGCAGGGCCTGGAAAATGGATGCTCTGTCCTTCCAGTGGTTCAACTTCTCTGTCTGTGTATTTCCTCCACTAACTCTCATTACCAGGGTACTGCTCAAAATAAGGGAGGAAAAAACGAGTGTAATCCTGATTGCCCCAGACTGGCCACACCAGCACTGGTGTACCCACTGCTGCTCAGTCTCTGACCTCTGCCACCATGGCATCTCCCTCAGATCTCAACACTCCTGACCCAAAGGGAAAGAGAATTCATGCATCCCCAATTGCAGACCCTCAATTTGGCAGCCTGGCTTATTCCCTGAACACTGTACAAGCTGCCAATCTCAGTAAACAGGATGTTCTTCATGTTTCACTGTTGCAGTCATTACATTTGGGTAATCTGCTGGCAAGTTGCCCTCAGTTGGACTGATTAACAAAGTCTTGGGTCCTGCGTCATTTGCTGTCCCTTCTTCCATGGCGTCAGGTAGTCAGGGGTATAAAACATGCAGCCGACACCATTTTCATTCTTGTCCAAAACATGCAGCCGACACCATTTTCATTCTTGCCGCGAGGTGCCCGAAGCAGAAGCAGTTCACAAGTGCTGGTCGGCCGACTCCTGAAATTTTTGTTTCGGGTTTCAGAACCGAAGTCTTTAACCTAAAGTTAAGTACCCCATTGGGGAAACTTTTTCTTGCTCCTTACCGATGTCAGTAAAAGTTAATAATTGCATTACTTGTGGGAAGCAAATACCTCATAAGGATTTTCATTTGTACTGTATTCCTTGCCTAGGCCCTGACCACAATGTGCCTTGCTGTCAGTTTTGTGCTAAATTTAATCAACGCACTATTAAGCATCGGTATATTTTTGCATCTAAATATTTTGGCTCATGATTTAACTATCCAGAAATGTCGTCTGTTAGCAATCCGACTACCGGAATACACAAAAAACGCAAAGAAAAAGTCAGAGACAGACCGAGGTCCAAAACCGACGACGAAGCTTCGCCTAAGCCAGTCGCCGGTTCGCCGGTACTCAGTGAGGTGCTTTCGCAGCCCCTGATGCCCACTACTTTTGATTCACAGGCCTCTACTGAGACCCATTCAGAGTCAGGTGTGCCGTGAGACACTTTAAGTATTGAACCCGCGGATGTCTCTACCTTAGATGGGTCCGGAGCCGCTGAGCAGGCACCAGCTTCTGAGGGTGTTTTCAGGCCTAAAGAGTTGTATATTAAACAGACGCCATCTCAAAACCTAGGCCAAAATCAACTTCTATATATAAAAAAACAATGCTTGGGCCACGTGCACAAGCACCTATGCCTAAAAAACAAATTATCAAAATGGCTGAGGATTTAATTACCTTGATCAGGGGTTCCCATCCCCGTCCTGCTAAGAGGCCTAGGCAAGGCTCTGACTGTGAATCATCAGATCAGGTTTCTATTTCTTCTGATTCCTCTTCTGATCAGGAATTATCTATTCCACCTTATGAGGAGTCTGATGCAGAAGAATCCATCCCTTCTGCTTCTCCTACTGAGGATTTTTCTTTTGGAGAAACTCTGCATACCTTAAGGGAACACTTTCACTGGGAGATTCAGGATTTCTCAGAATCTAGAAAGAGGCTTGGGGATTTCCTTCTTCCTCAGCATAGGCCTTTGGCTATACTTCCTGTTCTAGACATTGTTGATGTTTTCTCAGAATCCAGCATGGCTCTTGATTCCCTGCCTCTGGCTCCTAATAAGCCAGACAGATATTACAAGGTTACTGACTCCCACAAATTCCTTTTTAAAAACCCTACTGCTGACCCTGAAACCATTTCTCTGGATCCCAAGGGCATTAAGGCCTTTACTGCTAAAAATCCTACCCCTTCTGATAGACACTCCAGGGCGCTGGATAGATGGGGTAAGAAGGTTTACACGTCTGCAACCTTGGCAATCGGGGCTTTAAACTGTCAATTTCATATGCTTAAATATCAACAGCACGTCATGGGCTTACTTAAACAGAAAATAATGTTGATTTCTGACTGTGTGGAAAATAGAGTTGCAGGATTTATTGCCTTCAGCTGAATAAGTTGGAAAGCATACTCTGCAATGTGGTTTTGATTCCTTGGAGGCCTCTTGCAGGGCTGCTGTAACTGGATCTGTGATAAGAAGGCATGCTTGACTCAAGGAGCAAAATCTGCCTGATCATGTTAAAGCAAAATTGTTGGATGCTCCTTTACAACAGGACAGTCTATTTGGTAATAAGGCAGAAGTTTTGAAAAATATGGAAGATAAAGCTAAATCTATGCAAACTAAAAGATTTCCTACAAGTGCAGCCGTCCAGGTTTAGTAGGCACTGGCCTATTAAGAATTGGTCCTTTCCAGTACCCACCAGAGCCGCTCAGGTCAAACCCAGGCACTCCAAAGGCTCCAGGTTTCAGTCACAAGGAACTTGCAGAACAAAACAATGGGGTGCCTCCTCCTCCAAATCTGGAAGTAACAAGGCACCTCCCTATGGTAAACAGTCTCAATGACTTTCCTCTGCCATCTCCAAGCACTTATCTTTTGGCAGCCCCTTTGGGGGGAAAACTGGCACTTCATGCATGAAATTGGCATCTAATTACCCAGGACAAGTGGGTTTTAAATATAGTATCCCAGGGATACAGATTTCAGTTCCACACATTGCCAAACCCAAACGAATGGCCAGATCTGCCTCCAAATCAGTGGGCAGAGGCCCAGAAACAAGTTATGTCCCTCATGAATATGGGGGCTATTCAACCAGTACCAGAAAAGGAAAAGGGACAAGGTTTTTATTCAAAACTTTTCCTGGTACTCAGAAAAGACAAATCATGGCGTCGAATTCTGGACTTATCCATTCTAAATACATTTCTGGACATTGCAAAATTCAAGATGCTGACTCTACAGCAGTTACTGCCTATGCTAGGCAAGGATTCCTGGTTGGTAACTCTAGACTTAAGAGGCATACCTGCATATCCCAATTAGGGAATCTTGCAGAAGATACCTCCGCTTCAAAGCAGGCTATTTACATTACCAGTTCTCTGCACTGCCCTTTGGCTTATCTACTGTGCTCAGGGTCTTCAAAAAGTGCCTGGCACCAGTAATTGCATTTTGCAGACAAAGAAACATTCAAATTTATACTTACCTGATTGCATAATTCAGGCAGAAAACAAGGGACACACTTCTACAGCATCTGGCATTTGTAAAAAGGCTTCTAAACTGCCTAGGGTACACCATAAATGAAAATAAATCACAACTGGTACCCTCTCAAATAATTACATTTCTGGGTGCAAGCTTGAATACAACTGGCCCAGATGACTTGCCTCACGCCAGAAAAACAAATTCAATTGATGACTTACTTCAAACAAGTGGCCACAAAAACCCAGCTACCTGCAAGACAAATTCTGCAGGCCTTTGGGTTCATGGCTTCCTGCATTCTACTAATTCCATATGCAAGACTGCATCTGAGGAAACTTCAGTGGTACCTAAAAAGCTTATGGAGTCAACATTGTCACAGCCTGGAAACAATGATTCCTATCATTCCTTGCCTGCAGCAAGAGTTTCTATGGTGGGCAGAGGCCTGTCACCAAAACAAGGGAATGTCATTCGTTCCAACCCCTGCCACCCAAACCCTGGCTACAGACTCATCAGATTATGCTTGGGGGGTGCATCTGGCAGGGAGATGCATTCAGGGCAAATGGAGCCCAAATCAAATCACCTGCATATCAACAAGAAAGAGATGCTCTGACAGCCTTCAAGGACTATCTTTATCCAGGGCAACTACTGATAAAGATGGACAACACCACAGTCATGTGGTACATAAACAAGCAGGGGGGTACCCATTCCTACCCCCTTTGCAGACTAGCCATGGCCTTGTGGAACACGGCCTTGACTTACCAAATACATCTACAAGCTCAATTCCTGCCAGGAAAGCAAAATACTCTGGCTGACGAACTAAGCAGAAATCTTATGGACCCACACGAATGGAAACTGGATCCACAAGTCTTCAGCACGTTGACACGCAAATGGGGGAGCCCAGACATAGATCTTTTTGCCTCACCCCAAAACTATCAGTTGGACAAATTCTGCACAATAATTCGTCACAAAAAAGCTTGGAAAGTGGATGCTCTATCCTTCAGCTGGAACAACCTTATCAGTCTATGCCTTTCCCCCTCTGCCTCTGCTCTCCAAGGTCTTACTGGAAAAAACAATGATTCTGATTGCTCCTGACTGGCCTCGCCAACACTGGTACCCGCTCCTACGCAATATGTCACACCTTCCTCCATGGTACCTGCCTCAGACACCTTATCTACTGTCTCAGCAGAACTGTTGAATTCTGCACACTCAGCTCCAAACTCTGAATCTTGCAGCATGGCTAATCAACTAATTTCACCAGTTACATCTCTCAGCAAACCTGTGATGGATGTCATTTTGGAGGCTAGAAGGCCTAGTACTAGAAAATCTATGCTGATAAATGGAAGAGGTTCTGTGCCTGGAACCAATCACAAGGAATAAATGCAGCAATGCCCAATATTCCTCAGATTCTGCAATATTTAACTGAGATGCTTCACAAGGGCCTATCCTTTTCTTCCATAAAAATGCATGCCTCTGCCGTTTCAGCTCATTACAACACAGAGCCTCCCCTCTTTTCTCATCCCCTGCTAAAGCAGTACCTCAGAGGGGCCAAGAATTTGAGACCTCCCAGGAGAGCACCTACTCCTGCATGGGACCTCAATTTTGTATTGGAAAAACTCACCCTACCTCCTTTTGAAACCAGCTGCTACTGCAGACATAAATTTTCTCTCTGGGAAGACCGCTTTTCTTTTAGCAGTCACTTCAGCTAGAAGGATTTCAGAACTACAGGCTCTCATGGCAGTGGAGCCTTTTATCTTTTACCCGGACAGGGTGGCTCTCCAGACCAATCAATCCTTTATGCCTAAATTGGTATCCAGTGTGGCTCTTAATCAGACCATTCATTTGCCAACCTTTTTTCCCAAATCCACAGAACAAGGGTGTACGGATTCTGCATTAATTGGATGTACACAGACAACTAAGATTCTACTTAAATAGGACAAAATCTCTAAGAAAATCTGAGCAATTACTGGTGGCATTTGCTGCAGGGGCAGAGGGAAAGGCAATTTCAAAGCAGACTATTTCAAAATGGATAAGCCATTGTATTAGTTTCTGCTAAATGCACCATGGTAAACCTGTCCCCAAGGGGATCAGATTCCATTCCAGCAGGGCTGCATCTACTTCTGCAGCCTTTCTCAGAGGGGTTTCTACCAGAGACATTCTAGAAGCTGCTACCTGGAGCTCAGTTCATATGTTCAAACATTACCATTTACCTCTCTTCTCTAAATCCAGAGCAGGCTTTGCCACTGCTGTCCTGCAGGGCCTTATAGCTGCTTCTAATGCTGTATAATTCCATCCTCCCAACCATAGCTTTGGGATTCTACCCAAATGTAATGACTGCAACAGTGAAACACTAAGAACATAGTACAGTTGTGTACACTTACCATAAATATAGATGTTAAAGTGTATTCACTGTTGCAGTCCTGGTTACCCACCCGCCAGCCCCCTATTTTTCTCTTACTTTCACTATGCTCAAAAGCCTTTTTGGTGCATTTGCTTTTATTTGGAGGTATATATTTTTTTGTTTTCTAAATTACATGCATATATATATATATATATATATATATATATATATATATATATATATATATATATATATATAAATTTAGAAAACAAAAAAAAAATATATATATATCTCCCCATTTGGGAGGCATCTGAAATCTGGGGCAAGAAAAACTAATGAAAATGGCATCGGCTGCATGTTTTATACCCCTGACGACCTGACGTCATGAAAGAAGGGACAGCAACCGACGCAGGACCCAAGAATTTGTTAATCAGGCTGACTGAGGGCAACCTGCCAGCAGATTACCCAAATGTAATGACTGCAACAGTGAATACACTCGAAAATTTACATTTATGGTAAGTGTACACAACTGTACTTTCTAGATGTTATACGTGAGGCCAGACGCCCTAGCACTAGAAAGTCTTATGCTGACAAATGAAAAAGGTTCTGCACCTGGATCCAGGCTAAGGGAGCCGAAATGGCACAGCTCTCCCTACCTCTCATCCTGGATTACCTAGCTGACCTACCAAACAGTGATCTATCCTTTTCCTCTGTTAAAATTCATGCCTCTGCTATCTCTCCTCATTTCAGCACTGAGCGACCTCTTTTCTCACACCCTCTCATCAAACAGTTCCTAAGAGGGGCTAGCAACTTGAGGCCACCCAGAAGAGCACCTACCCCAACTTGGGACCTAAACTTTGTGTTGGAAAAGCTCACCCTGCCCCCCTTTGAACCAGCAGCTTCAGCAGAGTCCGTTTCTGTCATGGAAGACGGCCTTGCTTCTGGCCATCACTTCAGCAAGAAGAGTATCTGAGCTACAAGCACTAATGGCTTTAGAGCCCTTCATCATTTTCCATGCTGACAGGACTAACCCATCCTTCATGCCAAAAGTGGAGTCCAGTGTGGCTCTCAACCAATCCATTCATTTGCCCACCTTTTTCCCTAATCCACAAAACAAGGGGGAAATGATACTGCACTCTCTAGATGTGCACAGACAGCTCAGATTCTATCTTGACAGGACTAAATCATTTAGAAAGACTGATCAGTTGTTAGTCAGCTTTGCTGCAGGAGCAGAGGGAAAAGCCATATCCAAACAAACCATTTCAAAATGGATAGCACACTGCATCCATTTCTGCTACAAGCAACATGGGAAACCACCCCCTAAGGGGGGTCAGGACACACTACTAGAGCAGCCTCCATCTCTCCAGCTTTCCTCAGAGGGGTCCCCACCTGGAGGCTGCAACATGGATATCTGTTCATACCTTCACCAAGCATTACCACCTACCTATCTTCTCCAAATCCAGGGCAGGGTTTGCCACTGCTGTCTTGCAGGGCATCCTAGTCAGACCCCAGTCGTCTTGACTGCCTCCACCCTTTTCTTCAGCTTTGGGACTCAACCCAAATGTGATGACTGCAACAGTGAAACACAAAGGACATAGTACAGTTGTGTACACTTACCATAAATGTAGATGTTCGAGTGTATTCACTGTTGCAGTCCTGGTTTCCCTCCCTCCCATTCCCCTTTGTATCTCTCTCTCTTTACCTTTTGGTATTTCCTTTCTACTGGTGGTGTTCTTCCACCATATACTAGTTCCCACTTGGGGGCTCCTGACAGGGCAAGAAAAACTGATGTAATGGTGTCGGCTGCCTTATTTTATACCACTGATGACCTGGCGTCAGTCTTGAAGTGACAGCAACCGATGCAGCAATACTAAGTCTCTGGTATTCGAGCCGACTGAGGGCTACCCCTGGCAGGGATAACCCAAATGTGATGATTGCAACAGTGAATACACTCGAACATCTACATTTATGGTAAATGTGCACAACTGTACTTTCTAAGACTTGCAGAGTTCGGCATCTCAATAAACCGGGAAAAGTCAAAACTATTCCCCACACAAGAAATAGACTTCATCGGAGCAACACAAATACAAAATCTTGCATGGCTGCTGTGCCTCTGCACAGACTACTCAGGTTGAGGTCACAACTTCAAGTGATACTCTCTTAAGGCAAATTTCCGGCTTGTCTAGTCTTACAACTTCTTGGGTCCATGGCAGCAACAATCACCCTAGTTCCTCTGGCAAGATACCACATTAAGCTGCTTCAGTGGCTCGTGGTGTCAGTGGTCTCTGTTAACACACCCAATCTGCATAACTAAACAATGCAAGAAGGATTTAATTGGTGGATGAACCCAGAAGAGGAATTATGGAACTGGCCCTTTACATCCTCTCAGCCCAAGGCCATAGTGACCATGGATGCATCCCTGATGGGGTGGGAAGCTATTTTCTGGGAAAGGCAGTCCAAGGCACTAGGTCCCCTCAAGAGGCCAATTTGCATGTCAACATACTAGAACTGAGGGCAGTGCACTTAGCATTGCAAGCATTTCAGTCTGCCCTCCCTTTGGAGATGATTGCTATTCAGTCAGATAACATGTCAGTGGTCTGGTATATCAACAAACAGGGAGGAACCAATTCCTACCCTTTGTCGAGAAGCCCTAAGAGTTCGGCAATGAATGATTGCCTCCAACCACTTTCTGATAGCAATGCACATTCCGGGGAATTCTAATGTGATTGCAGATAAACTGAGCAGATGCATACTTCTGCCTTACGAGTGTCTCTCAATCCCAATGTAGTGATGAAGATCTTTCATCGATGGAGACAGCCTTTCTTAGGTCTGTTTGCATCTCCCATAAACCAAAAATGCAGCAGCTACTTTGCCCTCAACCCCCCCGGGGGGGGGGGATCTCCGAGAGATGCTCTCCAACACGTTTGGCCCCTGGGGCTACTTTACACCTCCCCCCAATTCCCCAATTTTTGAAGAAACCTCAATGGTTGATAAGCAAAGTGATCCTCATTGCTCCTTTTTGGCCCTGTCAAGTCTGGTGCCCCTTTCTCTGGCCTCACCTAGTTCACCACCTGTGGACTCTGGATCAAACTCCAGATCTGTTGTCTCATCTGCAGGGACTGGTCCATCCCAACCTACAGAGCCTCAAGCTCACTGCTTGGTTCCTCCACTTCTAGTAATTGCCAGGTGGAATAATCTATTTTCCTCATGACAAAATATATTTTTGGCTTCTCATAAACCATCCACCAGGAAACTTTACCTTTGTAAATGAAACATATTTGTGTTTTTGTCTCAGGACAAAGGAAAGTGACCCCTTTTCAGCCTTGATTGATAAGGTGGTAGAATATTTGTCAACCTTATTCCAGTTGGGAGCTTCTACTATTAGAGTTCATTTAGCTGCTATTTCAAACTTTCATAATGGTTTTGATGACCTTTCTTTGTCTCATCACCTTTGCAAAACCTTACTAAAGGGCATTCTACATTTGAAGCCACCTTTTAGCGACCCCATTGAGCCTTGGAATTTAATGTTAGTCTTACAAAGTTTGTTCCACCAGCCTTTTGAGCCAGCAGCCACCTGTGATATCAGATATTATCTTGGAAAACTATTCCTGATAGCCATCACATCGGCCAGAAGAATATCGGAATTGCAGGCTTGCTTTGTCAAACATCTATAGATCATTTTTCGCAAAGAAAGTATCACTTACTACTTTAGGCAGAAAAGAGGGGTTAGTTATATCATACTCCAATATTAATCAGTCTGTAGATCTGCTAGTTGTCTTCCCAAACTTTTCAAACCAGGGGGAATATTTCTTACATTTGTTGAATGTACATAAACAACTATGTTTTTATCTGGACAGAACAAAATTGTTTAGGAAATTGGACCAATTGTTCTTATCCTTTTCAGGTACTCTACTGGGCAAACCAGATTCCAAAGTGACTATCGAAGTGGTTGAGAGATTGCATCACCTAAATAAGCTGAACTTGTCAACAAATGTTAGGGCTCATTATACCAGATCGGTTTCCACTTCAGTAGCCTTTCACTCTAGAGCCTCTTTGAATGGCATTTGTGCAGCGGCAACTTGGGCTACCCTTCATACCTTTATCATTCATTACAAATTGAATATGATCCCCAGGGGAAGAGTATCCTTTGACTCTAAGGTGCTCATGAATATCCTTCCTTAGGGCCTCCTGGGGCATAAGTAGCTTAGGGATTCTGTCCCAACAGTCAAAAATGAATGAAGATTGACAACATCAGATAAAGAAGTTATGTTCGTACCATAACGTTCCATCTGTGTTGTTGATCTTCATCCATTATTGACACCCCACCCTTCTTAACCCCTCCAAAGACTCCTGGAGGTTCAGAACTAGTCCTGGACTTCTACAAGGGCAGTTGCTAAGACAAAGCTTCCACCTCATTTCTTTATTCTACAGGCAAAACTCGATCTGAGGGGAAGGGAAGAGAGGCACTATGGGTAGCCTTAGCTTGAGAGTTTCTGGTTGGCGTGAGCTTGATACAATGGCAGAGTCTGTTCTGAGGACAGAACTGAGACCCAACAGTCAAGAATGAATGAAGATTGACAACACAGATGGAACATTATGGTAAGAACATAACTTATTTTTCATGTTTACAAACATATATATTGCTATATCTCATAACCTAAACAACATTACAAAATTATTCAATTCCTGTCTTTTTTTTTAAACAAACATTATCACTTTCAACATAGGGAATCCTACATTTATATAAATGAAAACAAACTACACCAACACAATCCTGGCTGCAGGCATTTTACATCACAAACCATACTGGCACACTCCCAGTTGCCAACATATAATCCAAACCATGCGACACAGCTGTAGCTGCAAACATCATATATCACTTTTGACATATCCAGTCATTGTTAGTCAACTATTACATCGCTCATTCAAATCCTGCCTTATTTTAAAACTGCATGTATTGATCCCACAGTTCCCATTTTTTCCTATGTAATTTGCTCCTACCCTTTTTAAACATCCCAGTTCCAGTTGTTTTAACTCTTTCTATCTTCACTACTTCAAGTAAAGTTGGTTTAGACTTTGATTTCTATTTTCTAGTAATTGCTTTTTTGGCAGCCATCATAATTTAGATTGAGCAAAGCCTTACTGTGTCTAGGCAATTCCGAGACCAAATTACATCCTTTTATAATCTGAGAAAGTTTTGACCACTTCCAATTGTGCTTTCAGCTCCACATCTGATTAACTGTACAGTTTTAAATCCTTGTTTTCTGTGAGCCAAATTGTAACCATGATCTAATATGTTAAGTAGGCAACTTAATGTGTTAAGGGCAAGACAAAAAAAGCAACATTGGCAGGCACCCTGGAATATCCCCCTTTGAATTTTTATCCCTGGGACAATAATTTTTCTATTATTGGTATGCCACCGTTTCATGGTCACTGTAATGTAATTGATCCGTGTCTTGTACATCTGTAAGCACTTCTTTATCCATAATTCTGAGATGCTGTCAAACGCTTTTTTCTAATCTGTCCATGCTTTGCTTAGATTCTTCCCCTTTTTGCAATTCTCCATTATGACTTTAGCAACAAGTAATCCTTTGCTCCATATGACTTTCTTTTGTTACCCAATGTCTATAAACTCTGTCTGCATCAGTTCCACTGTATAGTTTATATGTTGTTGGAAGGCAAGTTATTGGTCTATAGATGTTCTTCGCGTTCCACTGTTGCAGTCATTACATTTGGGTAATCTGCTGGCAGGTTGCCATCAGTCGGCCTGAATTCCAAAGTCTTGGGTCCTGCGTCAGTTGCTGTCTCCTCTTCCATGATGTCAGATCGTCAGGGGTATAAAACATGCAGCCGACGCCATTTTCTTTAGTCTTTCTTGCTGCGCGGTGCCCGAAGCAGAAGCATTTCGCAAGTGCCAGTCGGCCGACAACTGAAATATTCAAGTTTGAGTTTCAGAACCGAAGTCTTCACTAAAGCTAAGTACCCCATTGGGAAACTTTTTTCTTGCTCCATACTGATGTCAGAAAAAGTTAATAATTGTATTACTTGTGGGAAGCAAATACTTCATAAGGATTTCCACTTATACTGTATTCCTTGCCTAGGCCCTGATCACAATGTGCCCTGTCTGTTTTGCACTAGATTTAACCAACGCACTATTAATCGCCGGTATATTTTGCCTCAAAGTATTTTGGAAACAGATTTAATTACCCAGAAATGTCGTCGGATAGCAATCCGACTACTGGAGTACACAAAAAACACAAAGAAAAGGACAGAGAAAGGCAGTAGAGATCCAAAAACGACGACGAAGCTTCTTCTAAACCAGTTGCCGGTACTCGGTGAGGTGCTTTCGCAGCCCCTGATACCCGTTACCTTAGAGTCGCAGCCCTCTACCGACACCCATATGGAGTCCAGCATGACGCAAGATACTCAAGGTATTGGACCGACGGATGCATCTCTCTCGGATTGGTCCGGAGCTGCTGAGCAGGCACCGGCTTCTGAGGGTGTTTTCAGACCTCAACATCTGTATATCAAACCGGCAACAGCTGCAAAACCAAAGACTAAAGCAACTTCTAAAACTAAAAAAACTGATGCATGAGCCATGTGCACTAATATGCCTAAAAAAGATGATCAAAATGGCTGAAGACCTTATTACCTTGATCAGGGGTACCCATCCCCTTCCAGATAAGAGGCCTAGGCAAGACACTGATCATGAACCTTCAGATCAGGTTTCTATTTTTTTTTTTATTTCTTCTGATTCCTGTTCTGATCAGGAATTATCTATACTTCCCTATGAGGATTATGATGCAGAGGAGTCTATACCATCTGCATCTCCTCCTGAGGATTATTCATTTGGAGAAACCTTGCATACTTTGAGGGAGCACTTTCACTGGGAGAGTCAAGACTTCTCAGAATCAAAAAAGAGGCTTGGGGATTTCCTTCTCCCTCAGCACAGGCATCTAGCCATTCTCCCTGTTTTAGACATTGTGGATGATGTGTTTTCGGAGTCAAGCTTGACCCCTGACTCCTTACCTCTGGCTCCCAGTAAGCCTGACAGATATTACATGGTCCCTGACTCTCATAAATTTTTATTTAGAAACCCTGCTGCTGATCCTGAAACTATTTTACAGGGTCCAAAGGGAGTTAAGGCCTCAACAGCAAAAATTCCTACCCCCTCTGACAGAGATTCAAGGGCACTGGACAGATGGGGGAAAAAAGGTTTATACATCTGCAACCTTGGCAATCGAGGCCTTAAACTGTCAATTTCATATGCTTAAGTATCAACATGTTATGGGATTGCTGAAACAGAGAATGATTATGTTGATTTCTGAATGTGTAGAAAATAAAGAATTGCAGGAATTATTACATGCAGCTGAACAGATTGGAAAGCATACTTTGCAATGTGGTTTTGATTCCTTAGAGGCCTCCTGCAGGGCCACAGTTACTGGATCTGTGATTAGGAGGCATGCCTGGCTAAAAGAACAAAATTTACCTGGTCATGTTAAAGCTAAATTGCTAGATGCTCCTTTACAGCATGATTCTCTGGTATTAAGGCAGAAGAGGTTTTAAAGAAAATGGAAGACAAAGCTAAGTCTATGCAAACTGTTAAAGACTTACAAGTGCAGCCACCAAGATTCAGTAGACACTGGCCTACAAAAAGTTGGTCCTTTCCTGTGTCAGAGCTCAAAGGGGCAAATCCAGACACCCTAAGGGTTCCAGATATCAGGTGCAAGATTCATATAGGTCAAAGCAATGGGGCGCTTCTACCTCCAAATCTGGAGGAGATAAAGTGCAAACCTACAGAAAATAGTCCCAATGACTTCCCTCTGCCTACACCAAGCACTTAACTTTTGGCAGTACCATTAGGGGAAAATTAGCACTTTTTGCTCAAAATTGGCAGTTAACGCAGGACAAGTGGGTACTAAACATAGTATCACAGGGATACAGGTTCCATTTCCACACTCTGCCAATGGCAAATGGTTGGCCAGATCTGCAAGAAATCAATGGGCAGAGACACAGAAACCGGTTATGTCCCTCATGGAGATGGGGGCCATTCAGCCAGTACCAGAACAGGAAAAAGGACAAGGTTTTTACTCGACTGTTCTTGGTACCCAGAAAGGATCAGGCCTGGCAGCCAATACTGGATTTATTGATTATGAACATATACCTGGACATTCCAAAATTCAAGATGCTGACTTTGCAGCAGCTTCTGCCCATGCTGGGCAAGAATGCTTGGCTGGTGACATTAGACCTAAAAGAGACATACCTGCATGTCCCAATAAGACAATTGTGCAGAAGATACCTCAGATTCAAGGCTGGCTTTTAATGCATTACCAATTCTATGCACTGCCCTTTGGCTTATCTACTGCGCCCAGGGTCTTTACAAAGTGCCTGGCACCAGTAATTGCATTTTGCAGACAAAAGAAGTATACAAATATACCCTTACTTGGACGACTGTCTCATTCAAGCAGAGAACAAGGACATTCTTCTTCGACACCTGGCATTTGTGAAAAGGCTTCTAACATGCCTGGGGTACACAATAAACGAAAAGAAATCGCAACTGGTACCCTCTCAAAAGATAACATTCCTGGGTGCAAGCTTGAATACAACTGCCCAGATGGCTTACCTCACACCAGACAAGCAAAGGCAACTGACTACTTACTTCAAACTGATGGCAACAAAAACCCAGTTATCTGCAAGACAAATTCTGCAGGCTTTGGGCTTCATGGCATCCTGCATCCTACTGATTCCATATTCAAGACTGCATATGAGGAAACTTCAGTGGTACCTAAAAAGTTTATGGAGCCACCATTCTCACAGTCTGGAAACTGATTCCTCTCATTCCCTGCCTACAACAGGAGTTTCTATGGTGGGCAAAGGCATGTCACCAAAACATGGGATGGGCCTTCACTCTACCCCATGCCAGCCAAACTTTAACAATAGATGCATCAGATTATGCCTGGGGGGGCCCACATGGCAGATGTATTCAGGGCATATGGATCCCAAAACCAATGCATCTACATATCAACCAGAAAGAGATGCTAGCTGTTCAAAATGCACTAACAGCCTTCAAGGACTTACTTCATCCGGGACAACTACTGATAAAGACTGACACCACCACGGTCATGTGGTATATAAACAAGCAAGGGGGCACACACACTTACCCCCTTTGCAGATTAGCCATGGCACTGTGGGACACAGCTTTGACCTACCAAATACATCTTCAAACTCAATTCCTGCCAGGAAAGCAAAATACTCTGGCAGAAGATTTAAGCAGAAACCTTATGGATCCTCACAAGTTGAAACTAAATCCACAAGTCTTTAGCATGATAACAGAGAAATAGGGGAGCCCAGACATAGATCTATTTGCCTCTCCTCAAAATTATCAGTTAAAAAGATTCTGCACAAGGACTTATCACAGATGAGCATGGAAAGTGGATGCCCTATCCTTCAGCTGGAAAAACCTATCAGTTTATGCCTTTCCTCCTCTGCCTCTTCTTCCCAAGGTCCTCCTAAAAGTCAGACAAGAGAAACCAAAGATGATACTAATTGCCCCAGACTGGCCCCGCCAATACTGGTTCGCAATCCTAAGGAACTTGTCTCAATATCCAGCTTGGACCTTACCTCAAAGACCTCAACTACTGTCCCAGCAAAACAATCAGATCCTGCACAATCAACTCCAGTCTCTGAACCTGGCAGCATGGCTGATCATGTAGTTATACAAACAACACCTCTCAGTAAAGCTGTGATGGATGTCATTTTGGAAGCCAGAAGGCCTAGTCCTAGAAAATCTTATGCTGATAAATGGAAGAGATTCTGTGCTTGGAATCAAGCACAAGGAAATGATACAGCAGAACCAAATATTCCTCAGATACTACAATATTTAACTGAGATGCTTGACAAAGGCTTATCTTTCTCATCAATTAAAATCTATGCCTCTGCCATTTCGGCTTATTACAATACAGAGCCACCAATCTTTTCTCATCCTTTACTAAAGCAGTATCTTAGAGGAGCCAAAAATTTAAGGCCTCCTAGAAGATCATCATTACCTGCATGGGACCTCAATTATGTGTTGGAAAAGCTCACCCTCCCCCCTTTTGAACCAGCTGCTACCGCTGATATAAAGTTCTTATGGAAAACAGCTCTGCTACTAGCAATTACTTCAGCAAGAAGAGTCTCAGAGCTACAGGCCATCATCGCTGTAGAGCCTTTTATCAAATTTTACCCAGACAGGGTGTCTGAAGACAAATCCTACATTTATGCCTAAGGTGGGTTCCAGTGTGGCTCTTAACCAAACAATTCATCTGCCAACCTTTTATCCGAATCCGCAGAATAAGGGGGAGAGAATTATGCATTCCTTGGACGTACACAGACAGCTAAGATTCTACTTGAGCAGGACTAAAGCTGCAAGAAAAACTGAGCAATTACTAGTGACATATGCTGCAGGATCAGAAGGAAAGGCTATTTCAAAGCAGACAATTTCAAAGTGGATAAGCCACTGCATCTGTTTCTGCTACTTACGCCATAGTCAACCTTTGCCCAAGGGCATTAAATCTCATTCCACCAGAGCTGCAGCTACTTCAGCAGCCTTTCTCAGAGGAGTACCAACCAAAGACATTCTAGAGGCTGCTACTTGGAGTTCTGTTCATACCTTTACAAAGCATTATCATTTGCCTCTCTAAGTCCAGGGCAGGCATTGCCACTGCAGTTCTGCAGGGCCTTATGGCCGCACCTAATGCTGTTTAGCTCCAGCCTCCCAACCATAGCTTTGGGATTCTACCCAAATGTAATGACTGTAGAAGTGAAACACTAAGAACATAGTGCAGTTGTGTACACTTACCATAAATGTAGATGTTCAAGTGTATTCACTGTTGCAGTCCAGGTTACCCAACCACCATCCCTCTGTCATTCTGGAGTTTATCTTTCCTTCTCTATCTTCTACAACCTATGTGGTGTATTTGCTTGTAGATGAAGGTAAAGTTTATATCGATGCATGTATATATACATATATATATATATATATATATATATATATATATATATATATATATATATATTTGCTACCTTTTTGGGGGCACCTGACATCTGGGGCAAGAAAAACTAAAGAAATTGGTGTCTGCTGCATGTTTTATACCCCTTACGTCATGGAAGAGGAGACACCAACCGACGCAGGACCCAAGACTTTGGAATTCAGGCGGACTGAGGGCAACCTGCCAGCAGATTACCCAAATGTAATGACTGCAACAGTGAATACACTGTAACATCTACATTTATGGTAAGTGTACACAACTGTACTTTTTTAGGATAGATTGCTAGCATAGTTCTCTGCCTGTATTACTATAACATTACTGAGGATGTTTTAGCCATAGACTCCCCAGTCGCAACTTGTCCTTTAGGGATATGTTGTCTATCTTGAGGGTACATTTTCAGTGGCAGCCATGGAGGTTTTGGATGCTTAGAGGGCGGCTCTGGACCTGCTGGCTTATTCCTTCCCAGCCAATGGCAGCCATCTCCTGGTGATGTGACTATGTTTGATGATCTCCTTTGGCCATAAGCTTGGCAAGAATCTATGGACCTGTACTAGCAGCACTGCTGGAGTTCTTTAAAATGAGCTAACAGCAACTAGATGCCCAGACTCCTCTGAGAGACTAGATTTTACAAGGTACTGTGGTGCCATTCTTTTCTGTACAAAAATCTAGTAGAAGTTCTGAAGTTATCTCTGGGCCCAACCAAAAAAGGAGCACCCTGCCAAACAGGAAAGTAAGTTATTGAACAAGTATGCTAAGAAGACTTGTACCTCCATCACCCTGTCTTTTAGAGCATTGAGCTGCAGTGCTTGTATCCTGAAGTTCCAGGAGCACATAATTAAATAAGTACATCTGGTTGATGAGTCGAGCCACTATTTAACCCAACTCATCTAAACATCCATTTGTTTGGCAAAGAGCATCGTGTAAAGGACAGCTATGTTCTGCATGCAGCATTTCCTTTTCCTGAATGTATTTCCATCCCTAGAGGATTATCCCCATACTTGCATTTATATAAAGAAAATAAAAATGACTTGACCATGCTGGGGCTGAATTAAATCTCACAATACTTCAGAAATGTGCCTTGTCATTGCATCACAATGACACACTTTTATAACTGTCTCTTGAGGAAAAACAAACACTGTAAGATGCTCATACTGCTTTTTTATTTCACACCCGCTGAGTTCATAAAGCTATTCTGACTCAAATTTCACATTTGTTTGACTCTGCTGTTGCATAAACCTGCATTATTTCTCTTTCCTGGGATCATTAACCTGGTAATACTTTTTTATGTTGGAGTAAACCTGAAAACCACAGAGAAACTTTACAAATTAGTTGAGGTCTGTAAGCCAAGAAATACAACACTGGCTGACTTGGAAGGAAGACAGGACCAAAAATTTGCAAAAGTGTTGGTTTATCTTTATTAGTTCTGTATCTTTTTTTTCCCTTCTCCAGTGCCTTTTCATGGATGGTGCAACACGTAATAAGTCAGTGGTATTTTTAGTAATGATTAATTGCAATATTTCTCACATTTCCATTCTAACTGAATGGACTGTGATCTGACAACAGATTTCTAAAAAAAAACAAGATCACTTCACTGTTTTCCACCAAGACATTTTGGGACTAGGGAAAAATAAAACTAGTAATAAATAGACTTGATGATACCCTTTTCATTCTTCCTCACGAATGGGTCTAGGATCTGATCCTTAGCTCCAATTTGGCTACATATACAAGACTTTGGATCCAAAGCTCGAGCTCCTCCCTCTACCCATAGTGCTGCATACCATCCCCAATTCCCCAGATATCTCCTGCTGCCATAGCCACAAAATGGAAGATCCCATTGCTGAAGTAAGTGCGCCTTTTTGGTGATTTTTTCTATATAATTCTGGTGCTTTTTTTGTACCTTAGTATCTTAAAACTTAGTTTTTCTCTCTATCCTCCCTCAGCTGTTCGGGTTTTTTCCTGTTTCCCCCTTTTCTGTCATACCACTGCTAGTTCTTGACTGGTATTTTACTGTTCTAGTTTCTGATGTACAAAAAGGTTGTAGTTTTTCTATACAGTTGGATAAGCTTATACATTGTGAAGTAATGTTGTACAGTGTGGTATATGTCTTATTTTATGTTTTTACATATGTATTAAGAAGGTTCATTAGGAATATGGATTTTACTATAGTAATGTTGGTATGAGTGCATTTGATGTATATATTACATTTTAAGGTTGAAGGCAAGCTTATTTGCATATTATATTGGAGGATGGGTATGTTAATTTAATGTAATTAGTGGAAGAGTATTTATTCATTATTTTCAGGGTGTGTGGACTTGTTTGTTCTGAAGAAGTCTGTTTCATTAAAGACGAAACCTAGGTAAACTGTCGTCATTATTTGAGTTGGTGCGACTTGCAGTTCCTGACTACGGGTCACAGCAGTGTTCTTTCTTGTGGTTTAAGCTTATAGTTTGTGTACTTTTGATCTTCCAGTTAAATTTCAAGTTGAAACCCTCCCTTTTTTCCAGGGTTTACAGTCTTCTGCCTGCTATATCTGAGAAACCCAAACAGGTTTTAAGGAGGAGACTTCTTGTGGGCATAAGATTCCCAATTCTGATGCAAATAAGAAGTGCGTCTACTGTTTGGGTGCAGCCCACCTGGATACTTCATGCACTGCCTTTAATTCCAGGGCCATGTACGATTCCAGTTGCAGAAACAAGTTGATCCTGAAAGGATTTCTTCCAGCTGGGGCTGAAACCCCACTCAAAACCAGCTTCAGTGGTCTCGGAAATGAGGAAGAGGCATCATCCCAAATCCCTAAAGACTTCCTCGGAGCCTTCTGAAAAGCTTCAAAAAGTGTCTGGTCCAAGGCCTCTCTGGCGGCCTTTGCATGCACAGCAGCCCTCTGATTCGACTGGCTCAGCTTCTACTACTGGTTCTCCTACACAGTCCACCTATGTCTTGAATCTGATGAGTAGAGTACGTATGCTGGAATTTCTCCTAAAATCGTGTCTCTGGCTTTACCCACCAAGTTATTTCAAATGCCAGCCAAGCACTCCAGGCCAGCTTCTCCCAACTTCATCTAGATCTTCAAGGAGCTTGTTTGAGGCCAACATGGACAGGATGATGCTGAGATTTCTTAGTGCTCAGATCCAGATTGGGGGGGGGGGGTCCTGCCACCTGCATCACCTCCTGGATCCATGAGGACACCGGCCCAACCAAATATGTCTCCTCCTCCAATCCCACCTGCAGTTTTGGAGTCCCAGAATCCTAGGTTTCCAAGAGGTTCGACGTCTGACCCGAGGAAGCTACATTCCTCGACTCTTGTAACCCTGACCAGCCCTGCTCTGATGCCTTCGAATCAGGATAGGTGTCTGATAAGAGGGTTCAGCGCAGGATCTGAGGGATTGGTTTCAGGTCTTATTTGTCATATCGTTCCCTTTCCCTCAGCGCCTTGGCCCTCGACAGCTCTGGTCTATTTCTCTCCACAGGGCTCGGATCCAGGGCCACCTTCCTTCTTTTTAGCTGCTTTGGCTTCAAAGGAGGGAGCAGAGGTTTCCCCTGGTCCCTCAGCCTTTCAGGTTGTAGAAATGGCTTCCTCTCTACATAGAGAGCCATCCTCTTTAGTCTGCTATCCCTTGCCCCTCATTGGGTCTGAGATCTGAGCCATCATTCCTGCTTCTGAGGGTCAGCCAGCTCAAGGAAGCTTCTACACGTTCTTATAAGGAAATCCCCCTCTCTCTTCTGACACCTTTCCCAAGCACTCTGCAGAAGAGGTACCTCAGACGAGAATGTGCAAGGGAAGGCACATAGACTCCCCTTTGGAGTTCCTTACTGAGGACAGAGATTTGATGAGAGGGAAAGACCCGCACCCTAATCACCAACTGACTATGTCTCCTTTGGGACCATCCTAGAATTTCTCAAGCAGAAAAGTGGCTGGTCTTCCCAAAGGCTTTCTCCTTGTGCTTTTGCTACTGTTTTAGCTGCTTTACTGCAAAAAAATGTTCTAAGCTTGTTTTCCCGCCTTTCCTATAACTAGTGTAGTCCAGATACAGATTTGCTGTATCCAGGACTGCTTTGTAAGTTTGAGTCCCCCAGACCTTTCTGTGTTGGGAGGAAGCCTTCTAGCTTATCAGTGGGAGTGGTAAGCACTAGGTAGCCTGTACACCACAACGAGGAGTGGTTTGTGGCCCAGAAATTGCAGTTTATTGGCCGTTTGGGCAGTTTTTTCATCCCTTTCAACTTTCTGGTTTAAACGCCTATGTTTGCGTGGGTTTGCACACAGTACAGCGGTGCTCATCTGAGGTAAACTATTACCGGTACCAGAAAGTCTGCTTTTCAATTTTTCCCTTAGAACATGCTTGTTCTTTTACTTCTTGCATTTCATTTAGCTTAATCGACTAGCACTTTAACAAGCTTTTGTAGCATTTATTGTAGCACACTTAGGTGCTATCAGCACTAGCTGTTCCTACTCAGTAACAACACCAGTACTTATTAGTTATGATTACCCCTGGTATGATTGTAAGGCAATTTCCTGTGCTTCCTCCTGCTAATCTGGTGCACTTGGGCATTGTGAGACAGTGTGGCAACTGCCTCATGTACACAACCCTCTCCTCTTACCTCCCAGCATTCATACATGAGAGAGATGCACTTGTATCAACAAAGTGGAAGCAGTGCACTCTCCAGCCAAGACTGGACTAGCTGGTCAAGAGGAGAAGGTCAACATCTGCAACTCACTACATTGAACACGCAGCCCTCCAAAACACCAACTGTCGCAACCCACACACAAAAACACAAACCATACACCCACCTTTGCGGAGGCTGTCAATAAAAATTTACCCAGAACCCGCCCAAGACAGAAATGCACTCAACCACCACAACACACCACCAACCCCAGAACACACAGCTAATCACCACAGTGTGCCCCTCAACCTAAGCCCTTAAGGCAAAAACTTTGCCCAATGTACTAATCATAAGAGACTCAATTGTGAGGCACACTGATGTCCCACTCACTAGGCTGAACAAGGAGAATGTCTGTCAGGTGTCAGGATCTGCCACATAACACATGCACTCAGGTCACTCCACAAAAAGTACAAATATGACTCCGTCATTGTCCATGTGGGTGTGAATGACCTGAGGCGTACCTCCCTGGACTACATGGTGGACCCCAGCCATAAACAAACTCTACAACAAAAGGAGGAAGCTACTACAAGATAGAGCAAAATCCTTAAAAGGTAAGACACCCTTGATCACTATAAGTAAAAAACTAAGAGCTCTCATAAAATCATCCAAAGCAAATTTTGAGAGAAAAATAGCTAAAGACTCAAAAGATAATCATAAGGCCTTCTTTAGCTATGTTAGAAACCTGGGAGGAACCTCCCAGATATGCTCAGAACTAGTTCAAAATGATGTGAAGATTACTGATCCTACAGACATTGCCAACATACTGGCTGACAGGTTCAGTGCAAACTTCTCCTCTCCGCAAAAGGAGAGATATCTATACCAAGCGATTGCAGCCCCCAAACATCTCCAACGCCCAAGTGAGAACTGCTCTCTCCAAAGCAAAAACACAGCATCCATGGGACCTGATGGTGTCCCCGGCTGTGTGCTCCACGAACTCAATGAGGAATTAAACCCACAGCTAGGACAGCTGTTTAATCATAGTCTTACCTCTGGATACTCCAGGAGTGGCGCACTGCAACTGTGGTCCCACTTCACAAAGGCGGTGCCTCCACCGACCCTGGAAATTACCGGCCCATTAGCTTGACAAGCCTTATCTGCAAAGCCATGGAGAGGATCATAATGGACCTCATAAATAAAGACATAGGGAATTTGCAGACTTTGGATCCATCCCAGTTTGGCTTTGTCAAAGGCAGATCATGCCTTCTAAACTTGGTTGACTTTTTCGAAACAGTCACCAAAGCCATTGATGAGGGAAAGGCAGTCCATACAGCCTACGTCAATCTGGCGAAGGCCTTCGATACAATACCCCACTCGGGTATCATTGAAAACTCATCAGCTTAAATGTTAACCCATACATCACAAGATGGGTTGCAAACTGGCTGAGTGACAGAACCCACAGGGTCAGAGTTGCTGGCGCCATGTCAGACTCAAAGCCTGTCACAAGTGGTGTACCACAGGGCTCAGTCCTGGGTCCACTCTTGTTTGGCATCTACTTTTCCGAAGTACAAGCAAACACAGGAGGGTTATGGCTGACAAAGTTTGCAGATGACTGCAAACTGGGCCATAGTAGAAAACACATCTGACACAGATATCCTTCAGAAGGGTCTCACAGAAATGGATAACTGGTGCCAGAGCCATGGCCTAAAGTTAAATGCCAAAAAATGCATAGTCATACCCTTCGGGAAAAACAAGGTTACCCCTAGCTACCAAATAGGTGGCAATCCACTGAGCATAGAAGAAGTTATCAGGGACCTGGGGACCCAGGTTGATAGTAGTCTGTCATTCGACACCCATGTAGCTAAAGTAGTTAGGAAGACCTTCTACATTGCCCACCTTATCATGAAGGGATTCTCATCTAGATCAAGGGAGGTCATAGTCTCCCTATACTCATCACTCATCAGACCAATGATTGAGTACAATGCCCCATTCGGAATGTATCTGACCCGACACTTGCAGCAGCTGGAGAGGCCACAAAAGTTCCTCACCAAAAGGATAAAGGGTCTCAAACATCTGTCCTATGCTGCCCGACTGAAAGAACTCCAGCTCTATTCAGTCGCCACCGCTTGCTCAGAGGTGACCTTTGCCTAACATACAAGGCCATGTCAAACCCAGATTTGATGAATATGCTTCACCTCAAAAATCTAGATCCATCAGAGCCACAAGGGCGGAGACTTAAACCTCGACACGGCTATTAATAGGACGCTGGAGGGATAGATTCATCACCCAAAGACTCCTATGCTGTGGAATAAAATCCCGGTATATGTGAGGCAGAGCACCTCGCTGGCCTTGTTCAAGAGAAATCTTGACCAATGGATGGGAGATCGCAGATATACCCCAGGGATTACCTCAGTGTCACTGCTCAACAGAGGCACAGCAAAATAATGGGTATAGTTCCCCATACTAAAGGGGTGGTGTAAGCCACAAAACTATGGGCTAGGCTTGTAAATGCCCTCGGGCAGATAGCCTAGTATGAACCTATGAACCTATGAAAGGAGATGTGATGGAACTCTTGGATTATGTGGCCCAGGCAGGTATGACCCTAGCCCTGAGCAGTATTCTGTTGTGACCCAGAATGATACCACAGTACAAGCAGAAAATAATTGACTTCAACAACTGGCTACATTTCTGGTGTCATTCTAAGGGGATCCAGTATCTGCGTGCCTAGGATGATATGATTGACAGACCTCGATGCTTTGCCAGAGGAGGCCTGCATCTGTCACCCCTGGGATTCCAGCTACTGGCTAAGGCTCTTGTCATCCCTATATTGCCTTTTTTAGGCAGTGTTCCAAAGACCAAAATGCCACCATAACAGCTACAAGCAAATGCGATCTGAGGGTCATGCTGCTCAATGGTAGAAGTCTAAATCTCAAGATGTACTTGCTCGAAGCTCTCCTTAAAATGGAGAATGTCTACATCTGTGCTGTAACAGAGACCTGGTTTAAAGAGGCAGAAAGTACCCCTGTGCTCTCAGTCTACAACTCATTCCATACCTTTCGGCCCCAGAAAATGGCGAGACGCTCCAAAGACAGTGGTGGCTCCTTATTCATAAAGGATACACACACCTCTAGACTAGTAGCCCAGCTTAATGCATCCGAGATACTTCAGCTACAACTAATACTGGGTAAGATGGCGATACAAGTCATAGCCTGCTACAGAACCCCCCAACCATGTCCATAGACTCTGAATACAAGTTCCTAAGCACCCTGGAATCTATCAAGGTCCAACCCCATACTCTCATATTGGGTGACTTCAGCTACCCTTCCATCAGCTGGGAAAACTAATCAAGTACTAATGTACAGGACCAGTGCTCCTGGACCAGCTCATTCTGACCCCCACTAGAGGAAGCAACATCCTTGACCTGGTTATTACCAACATGGGAAACTGTTGGTCCACACCTATAGTCATTTCCTCCCTGGTTAAGTCCGACCACAAACTGATCACCATGGAAATCTCCATCTCACCTACACACCCTGCTAAGATGACCCCCCCCTGAAAAACTTCTCTAAAGCTGACTTTGGGCTCCTAAAAAGGTGGCTAACTTCTCGGCACCAATGCCAATGGAAAATAGCTGCATGACTGCTGAATTATACATCAGTGCACTGTACGAGCATGTACACAAATGCATGGATCTGGCCATAAATGGAACAAACACGCTCTCCTCCAAAAAAAGGAAGTCAATCTGGTGGTCCCCAGCCATCAATAAACTATACAACAGATGGAAGAAACTGTTGCAGAAAAAAAATGAAGTCACAAGACTGGAAAAACTCCCTTAGCCTCAACAAAAAGTTATCAAATCCTTTAAAGCCAGCTATGAAGGCAGAATTGTGGCTGATGCCAAAAAACAACCACAAAGCCTTCTATAGCTCTATCAAGAACCTCCAAGGCAATTCCCAGATTTGCTCGGAGTTATTGCACAGTGGTACCTCCTATACTGAGATAACAGATGCAGCCAACATTCTAGCTGACAGATTCAGTACCAACTTTACCCCTCTCCCCCCTCCCAAAGGCCCTATCACAATACCAGAAGAAAGCCTTGTACCCACCATTTCTGTGGCACAGGTAAAGGCTGCACTGTCCAAAGCCAAGAATACAGCGTCCATGGGACCTGATAATATCCCTGGCTCCATCCTACATGAGCTACAAAACAAATTGGCACCACACCTGTATGCCCTGTTTAATCACAACCTTACCTCAGGCTTTGTCCCTAACAAATGGCACACTGCCACAGTCATCCCTCTCCATAAAGGGGGAGTAACTACAGACCCTGGGAACTATTGCCCCATTAGCCTGATGAGTTTGAAAGCTATGGAGCGCATCATCATGGACCTGCTTAACAAAGATATTGGCAATCTCCAAACTCTTGACCCCACACAATTTGGCTTTGTCAAGGGGAGATCCAGCCTGCTGAACCTGATTGACTTCTTCGAGGCAGTCATCAAGGCTGTGGATGAGGATACAGCCTACCTCGACCTGGCCAAAGACTTTGATACCATTCCCCACTCGGGTATCATTGATAAACTCACCAAACTAGGCATCGATCCTTATATTACTAGGTGGGTTGCAAATTGGTTCACAGACTGGACCCACAGAGTGAAAGTTGTGGATTCCAAGTCAGACTGTCAACCAGTCACTAGTGGAGTAGTTCTTAGCCCTCTCTTGTTTGGCATCTACTTCTCAGAAGTCCAGGCCAACACAGAGGGACTCTGGCTGACCAAGTTCACTGATGACTGCAAGCTAGGTGTCATTATCAACTCTCCAAGTGATGCAGATATCCTACAAAAGGGCCTCTCCGGGACGAATGACTGGTGTCAGAACCATGGTCTTAAGATTAATGCAAAAAAAATGCATTCTCATTCCCTTTGGAAAAAACTCAGTTCCCATAAATTACCATGTTGATGGGACCCCACTGAACACTGAAGGGGCCATAAGAGATCTGGACACCCAAGTCGACAGCCACCTCACCTTCAGCCACCACATTGCCACTATGGTCAGAAAGTCATTCTATGTGGCACATCTTCTAACCAAAGGTTTCACATCCAGGAAGAAAGAGGTCATCATCCCTCTCTACTTATCCCTCATTAGACCAGTCATCAAATATAACGCCTTGTTTGGCATGTACCTGACCAGACACCTACAACAGCTGGAGAGGCCACAAAAGTACCTCACAAAAAGGATCCTAGGCCTTAAGTATTTAAGTATGTCCTACATGGACAGACTCAAGAAACTTCATCTGTTCTCAGCCTCTTATTGTCTACTTAGAGGTGATCTCTGCTTGATTTACAAAGCCATTTCTACCCCAGCCCTACATGAAATGCTACACCTAAAGAAATACCAATCCCCCTGTGCCACATGCTCCAGAGATCACAACCTCATTACCACAATCAACAGAACATACTGGAAGGACAGGTTCATCTCTCAAAGACTGCCCATACTCTGGAATAAGCTTCCCGTTCATGTCAAGCAGAGCACCTTGCTGGCCCTCTTCAAGAGAAATCTCAACGAGTGGATGGGTAACAAAATTCACCCCAGGGATCACTTGGGTTGTCCTACTGGATCGAGGTACTTTGAACTAACATTGGGTGGCACGATGCCAGGGCAAAATCTTAGGCTTGGCTTGTAAAGGCTCCAGGGCCATTATCCTAGTACACACATATGAGTCTGTGTTCCTGGAGGCTTTCAGAGCTGGCTCATCTACGTCTTGGGTGACCCCCCCCCCCCAACAGATGAACTTATTGATCTTGTCTCCTGCTGGGCTTTGAGGGAACTGGACACTTTCAAGCCCATTCCCAAGCACACAGATAAATTCTTAGCCCCCCCCCCCCCTTCAGTCAGACATCATTGGAGCAAGGGTGTCCCAGTCAATGCCATCATTGTGGCGGCAGCCACTAAGAAGGTGCTACTGGAACAAAGCTCCTCTGTCCATCCACCAAACAGGGAGTCCAGAGTGATGGACAGGTTTGAATAGCATGTATACACATCAGCCACTTTTGCACTGAAGTCATTAAATTACCTGACACGCTTTACTCAGTGATTTGATCAAAATGCTTTCAGATTCTCTGTCTGTGGAGGACCTCAAGGCTTCTCTCTTATCCATTGCCATTTCATCGATGAGATTAATTTCCCATACAGCAAAGGATACCTTGCAAGCATTGAGTTCAGGCATAGCCATTAGGAGACATGCCTGGATGCAGCTGTGCGACTTTGCAGAACTCTTCAAAACATCTTTTGCTAATGTCCCCTTCTTGTTTGGGCCATCTGCAAAAGATAAGCTCACCTTCAGTGAGCAGGAGGGAAAGACCTTGTCTGTCATTGGAATCAAGATGTTCTTTGTATTTCACTGTTGCAGTCATCACATTTGGCTTATCCCTGCCAAGGTAGCCCTCGGCCAGCCCGAATACCAAAGGCTTGGTACTTCTGTGTTGGTTGCTGCCGCTTCAGGACTGACTTCAGGTCATCAGTAGTAAGTAAGGCAGCCGACGCTATTACATCAGTCTTTCTTGCCATGGAGCCCGAAGCAGAAGCAGTTTGCACAAGTGCCGTTTGGCCGGTACCTGAGTTTCATCTACTGAATTGAAGCTGAAGTCTTCTAAAGCTAAGTACCCCATTGGGGATCCTTTTTTCTTGTACTAACCGATGTCAGAAAAAGTTAACAGTTGTCTCACCTGTAGAAAGCAAATACAACACTGAGACTTTCATTCTTACTGCGCCACTTGCTTAGCCCCAGACCACGACGTCCCCCGCTATCGCTTCTGTACTTTGTTCAATGCCAGAACTATCCGTCGTCAGACCCTTATTGTAGCTAGATATTTTCGCTTACAGTCCTCGAACTCTGATATGGCTTTGGTAAGCCATCCAATAGCAGATCTTCCAAAAAAAACCCATAAAGATAAAGACCTGCACAGGTCCAAACCTACCGACGACGCTCCCGTTAAGCTAGTCATCAGTTTTCCGGTCCTCAGTGAGGCGCTTTCGCAGCCCCTGATGCCCGCTTCTGTGGATTTGTAGGCCACTACCAAGACCCTTTCGGAGTCTGGTATGCTGCAGAACTCTTCTTCGACTAAGGATCCTGTGGTCGTCTCTATCTTGGATGGGTCCGGAGCCGCTGAGCAAGCACCGGCTTCCAAGGAGGTCCTTCGCACTACCGATTCTCGACACAAACTGATGTCTTGCGTGACTACTGTTCTTTCAAAAATGACCGAGTTTCTTAGGCCCAGGATATGAACCACATCCAAGAAACCAGCGACCCAATCTCAGGCACCTGCTTCATATTTAAAATGGCAGAAGACCTTATCATGCTAATCGGGGGAAGCCAAGCTACATCCTCCAAAAGGAAGAGATCTGTCCCTTGTAGTTTTGTCTGAACAAGAGTCCAATGACTCTGATGCATCTGAACATGAAGACATGCAGCCCCTCTCTACTTATGAGGATTCTGATGTAGAGGATTCCATTCCTTCAGCCTCTCCCCCAGAGGATTTTTCCTTTGGGGAAACCCTTCATATATTAAGGGAGCATTTCCAATGGGAGAGTCAGGACTACCCTCAGTCTAAAAAGAGACTCGGGGGGAATTCTTAGATTTTTCACAGCACTGACCCTTGGCCCATCCCCCCAGTCTTGGATGTTGTGGAGGATGGTTTCCTGGAGTCCAGTTTGACTCATGACACCCTCCCTTCTGCACCCAGAAAACCAGACAGGTAATAGTCCATGACTCACACATTTCTTTTTAAAAATCCTACTGCTGACCCTGAGGTCATTTCTCAAGGGCCTAAAGGAATTAAAGCAACCTCTGCTAAGAATCCCACCCCCTCAGATAGGTATTCCCGAGCACTAGACAGATTGGGTAAAAAAGTATACACCTCAGCTACTTTTGCTATCTGAGCACTAAATTGTCAGTTCCATATGCTAAAATTTCAGCAACATACCCTGGAACTCCTCACAAAAATGTCTTCCTTTCCTGCTTGTGCAGAATCTAGAGTTACAAAATTAATGCATTCTGCAAGTCAAGTAACTAAACACACCTTGCACTGTGGTTTTGACACCCTAGAAGCTTATTGCAGGGCAGCAGTCACCGGATCTGCCCTTAGAAGGCCTGCATAGCTTAAGGAACAGCCCTTGCCAGACCATGTCAAATCTAAATTGTTGGATGCCCCCATTGCACAAAGACAACTTATTTAGCACTAAGGTAGAAGAGTTCTTAAAAAAGAAGAAAGAAAGGGTAAAAATCTATGCAGACAGTTAAGGATTTCTTACAGGTCCAGCCATTCTGGTTCAGCAGGCATTGTCCCACCAAGCACTGGTCCTTTCCTGCCCCACCAGGTCAGTTCAGCCCAGCCCCCGGGGAACCAGACCCCCCCTAGACAGCAGCCACAGGAAATGCAGAGATCTAAGCAGTGGGCTACCTCCACTTCAAAACCAGGGAGTTTTAATCCACCCCCTTAGAAGTCACAATGACTCACCTCCCCCACCCCCTCCCTCTGCCCACCTTCACTTACCCCTAGGAGGAAAATTCTCCTTTCACGCAAGCACCTGGGCCACCATTACCAACGACTGCTGGGTTCTCAGCATAGTGTCCCAGGGATACAAATTTTCTTTCCACACCCTTCCAACTCCAAAAGGGGTTCCCAGATCTACCTCCAAACCAGTGGGCAGAGGCGCAAAAGCAAGTCCTTTCCCTGCTGTCTGTGAGGGCAGTAGAGCACATTCCTGCAGAACAGAAAGGCCAAAGTTTCTATTCCAGATTTTTTCTGGTACCCAGAAAAGAGGGCATCTGGCACCCCATCCTCGATCTATCCATTCTAAATACCTACCTGGTGACCCCAAAATTTAAAATCCTTACCCTCCAGCAGCTGCTACCCATGCTGTCCAAGAATGCATGGTTAGCCACCCTAGACCTAAAAGAGGCCTACCTCCACATTCCTATCAGGGAATCATGCAGGAAATATCTCTGTTTCAGGGCAGGATCTCAGCACTTTCAGATGTTCTTCATGTTTCACTGTTGCAGTCATTACATTTGGGTTATCTGCTTGCAGTAGCCCTCAGTCGGCCTGATTAGCAAAGTCTTGGGTCCTGCGTCAGTTGCTGTCCCTTCTTCCATGACATCAGGTTGTCATGGGTATAAAACATGCAGCCGACGCAATTACATCAGTCTTTCTTGCCATGTGGTAGCAGAAGCAGTTCACAAGTGCCAGTTGGCTGACTCCTGAAATTTTTGTTTTCGAGTTTCAGAACCGAAGTCTTCAACTAAAGCTAAGTACCCTGTTCAGGAAACATTTTCTTGCTCCTTGCTGATGTCAGTAAAAGTTAATAATTGCATTACTTGTGGAAAGCAAATACATCACAAAGATTTTCATTCGTACTGTATTCCTTGCCTAGACCCTGACCACGATGTACCTTGCTGTCGGTTTTGTGCTTTATTTAATCAGCGCACTGTCTGTCGTCAGTATATCTTCACCACTAAATATTTCGGTTCTCGGTTTAATTATCCAGATATGTCGTCTGTTAGGCATCCAACTAACGGGATTCCGAAAAAAAACGTAAAGATAAAGACAGGCCGCCAAGGTCCAAAACTGCTGACGACGATTCTCCTAAGCCAGTCGCCAGTTTGCAGGTACTCAGTGAGGTGCTTTCGCAGCCCCTGATACCCGCTACTTCTGACTCGCAGGCCTCTACTGAGACCCATTCAGAGTCCGGTATGCCGCGAGATGCTTCAACTGTGGAACCTGCGGATGTCTCTACATTGGATGGGTCTGGAGCCGCTGTGCAGGCACTGGCCTCTGTGGGTGTATTCAGGCCTATGGGCTTGCATATTAAGCCGCCTCCATCTTCATTTAGGCCAAAATCTCGAACCATGCCTAAGAAAGTGACACCCAGACCACATGCTCAGGCCTCTATGCCTAAAAAACAAATGATAAGAATGGCTGAATATCTTATAACTTTAATCAAGGGAAGCCAATCTCCCCCTTGTAAGAGACCTAGGACAGAAGATGTTTATGTATCTTCTGACCAGGATTCTGATTATTCTGAGAATCTGGATTTGCCCTTATCTACTTATGAGGATTCTGATGCAGAGGACTCTATTCCCTCTGTTTCCCCTCCAGAGGATTTTTCTTTTGGGTGAGACCTTATGTACTCTTAAGGGAACATTTCCACTGGGAAAGCCAGGATTTTTCTGATTCAAAGAGGCTTAGGGATGTTTTACTCCTGCCTCAGCATAGGCCTTTAGCTATACCTCCTGTACTGGACATTGTTGATGATGCCTTTTCAGAATCTAGTTTGGCTCCTGATTCTTTGCCTCCTTCTCCCAGAAAGCCTGACAGATATTACAGGGTTCCTGATTCACACAAGTTCCTTTTTAAAAATCCTATTGCCGATCCAGAGACTATTTCACAGGGACCCAAGGGCATTAAGGCTTCTACTGCTAAAAATCCTACCCCCTCTGATAGAGAGTCCAGGGCGCTGGATAGATGGGGTAAGAAGGTTTGCACTTCTGCAACCTTGGCCATTAGGACTTTAAATTGCCAGTTTCATATTTTAAAGTATCAACAACATGTTATTGGATTGCTTAAACAGAAAATGATGTTGATTCCTGACTGTGCTAAAATTAAAGAATTACAGGATTTAATGCATTCTGCTGAACAGGTTGGAAAACATACTTTGCAATGTGGATTTGATTCATTAGAGGCCTCTTGCAGGGCTGCTGTTACTGGGTCTGTGCTCAGAAGTTATGCTTGGCTTAAGGAGCAATCTTTGCCTGATCATGTTAATAGGTTAATACTAGGCTAACTGCCCTTGCGAGCCATTGTAAGCTTAGCCAATTATCCCTTGTGAAACTCAAACCCTGCACCTTGTGTTTGTAAGGAAAAGACCTTCACCATTAGGCCATCCTCCCAACCCTGTTGCTAAATTGTTGGATGCTCCCTTAAATCAGGACCGCCTGTTTGCCAACAAGGCTGAGGAAGTTCTTAAAAAGATGGAAGATAAAGCTAAATCTATGCAAACTGTCAAAGATTTCTTACAAGTGCAGCCTCCTAGATTTAGTAGGCACTGGCCCTCTAAGAACTGGTCCTTTCTGGCCTCTTCCAGGTATTCTCAAGCCAAACCCAGACGCAGCAGAAACCCCAGGATGTTCATCGTGTTTCACTGTTGCAGTCATGACTGTAGGGTTCTCCCCTGCCAGCAGGCAGCCCTCGGTCGGCCAGAATCCCAAAGTCTGGGTCCAGCGTTGGCTGTTCAACCATGCTCCCTGATGTCAGTGTGCCAGGAGTACAAAGCCGACAGCCGACGCCATCTTCTCCAGTCTTTCTTGCCGTGCGGTGATAGCAGTTCGCAAGTGCCGGTCGGCTGACTCCTGACGATTTTTTCTGATAAACTTCAGCCCGAAGATTTTCTTCTCCACTCAAAGCTAAGTACCCCGTTGGGGAAACTTTTTTCTTGCTCCACTCCGATGTCAGAAAAAGTTAATAATTGTATTTCATGTGGGAAGCAAATACCTCATAAGGATTTTCATTCTTACTGTATTCCTTGCTTAGGCCCTGACCACGATGTAGCTAGTTGTCGGTTTTGTGCTAGATTCAATCAACGTACAATTAAGCGAAGGTACAATTTTGCTTTTCATTACTTCGGTAGGCACTTTAACTACAAAATGTCGTCGGATACGGTTCCGGCTACCAGAGTTCACAAACGTCGCAAGGATAAAGACAGGCCTCCGAGGTCCAAATCTGAAGATAGCGCACAAGCGGAGCCAGCTTCAGGTTCGAACTTCGTCAGTGAGGCGCTTTTGCAGCCCCTGTCATCGGCCATTTCAGAACCGATGGACGAAATGGACTCTCATGAGGAGCCAACCAGGCCTTTAAATATTTCTATTGCAGGACCTTCGGACAATGCTCCTTCGGATGGGTCCGGAGCCGCTGTGCAGGTACCGGCTTCCGAAGGGGTTTTCAGGCCTACTCAGCTTCTAATAAAGGCAAAGCCAAAGACAAAGGCAAAGACTCCTTCTAAATCGAAGACTGCAACACAGGCCTCTTCTGAACCGGCTCCCAAGTCACAGAAACAGTTACTCAAGATGGCGGAGGATTTACTTACTATGATTAGGGGTTCACATCCCCCTCCAGATAAAAGGCCAAGGCAGGATGTTTATTATGATTCCTCTGATCAGGCTTCTGTTTCCTCAGTTTCTTCTTCTTCTTCTTCTGACCAGGAATATTCTTTCCCTCCTTATGAGGATTCTGATACTGAGGAATCCATTCCTTCAGCTTCTCCCCCTGAGGATTTCTCTTTTGGGGAAACTTTGCATGAAATGAGGGAACATTTCCACTGGGAAGGACAGGAGTATTCGGAATCTAAGAAAAGACTGAGGGATTTTCTTCTTCCCCAACATAGACCCCTGGCTATTCCTCCTGTTTTGGATATTGTGAATGATGCCTTTTCGGAGGCTAACTTAACCCCTGACTCTCTTCCTCCTGCTCCTGTTAAGCCTGATAGATATTACAGGGTTCCTGATTCCCACCAATTTTTATACAAGAACCCTTCTGCTGACCCTGAAACCATTTCTCAGGGTCCTAAGGGAGTTAAGGCCGCTTCTGCCAAAAATCCCATTCCTACTGAAAAGGATTCTCGATCCTTAGAAAGATGGGGCAAAAAGGTGTACACTTCTGCTACTTTGTCCATTAGGGCTTTAAACTGTCAGTTTCATATGCTGAAATACCAGCAATTTCTCTTTGTTTTAAAACAAAAGCTTACTTCCATTTCTGCCTGTGCAGATGATAAGGAATTACATGACTTATTGCATGCCACTGAACAAGTTGGGAAGCATGGTTTACACTGTGGATTTGATGCCTTGGAGACTTCTTGTAGGGCTGCGGCCTCTGGCACAGTCATTAGAAGGCATTCATGGCTAAAGGAACAAAATTTGCCTGAACAAGTAAAGGCTAAATTATTGGATGCTCCTGTTCAGCATAATGTTTTGTTTGGATCAAAAGCTGAAGAGGTGATTAAAAAGATGGAAGATAAGGCGAAATCCATGCAAACAGTTAAAGATTTCTTACAAGTACAGCCACCTAGATTTAGCAGGAATTGGCCTTCAAAAAATTGGTCCTTTCCCACTTCAGACAGGCCTCAGAGGGGTAGATATAGACGCTCCAGAGGAAGGCCTCAAACACAAGCTTCTTATAGACCAAGACAGTGGACTGCTTCCACCCCTAGGGGAGGAGAGGACAGGTCACAAACTCAAAGGAAACAAACTCAATGACTCCTCTGTTGGGCTACAGGAACTTCTTGCCTGGAAGCCCCTCTCAGAGGAAAACTCTCTTTTTTATCAAAATTGGACTCAAATAACCCAAGACAAGTGGGTTTTGGATGTGGTTTTAAGAGGTTACAAATTCCATTTTCATACCTTGCCAAGGCCAAGCGGATGGCCAGACCTTCCAAAACATCAATGGACGGAGGCCTTAAACCAGGTGGAAGCTCTTTTGGCCATGAATGCCATAGAACTGGTTCCACTTTCAGAGATGGGAAAATGTTTTTACTCAAGGCTCTTTCTAGTCCCAAGGAAGCAAAACTCATGGAGACCCATTCTGGATCTGTCGGTCTTGAACACCTTTCTAGAGATTCCAAAATTCAAGATGCTTACTCTACAGCAGCTACTTCCAATGCTGTCCAAAGATGCATGGATGGTAACTTTGGATTTAAAGGAGGCATATTTACACATTCCCATCAGGCAGGATCGCAGAAAATACCTCAGGTTCAAGGCCGGATTGAGGCGCTTTCAATTCTCTGCACTGCCCTTTGGATTGTCTACTGGGCCCAGGGTCTTCACCAAATGCCTGGCTTCAGTAGTAGCTTACTGCAGACTCAAGGGAATTCAAATTTACCCTTATCTGGATGGTTGTCTAATTCAAGCAGACAGCAAGGATGTCTTACTCCAGCATCTAGAATTTGTACAGAACCTCCTCAAGTTCCTGGGATTCTCTGTAAACATAAAAAAGTCAAATTTGACACCATCACAACAGATAACTTTTCTGGGTGCTCTTCTAAACACCACAACCCAGATGGCATTTCTGACATCCGAAAAACAATTACAGCTGGCTTTAACTTTCAAAACCTTGGCAACTTTAACTCAACTATCTGCAAGGAAATTCCTGCAGGCTTTGGGTTACATGGCATCCTGCATCCTTCTCGTACCATATGCAAGACTACACATGAGGAAAATACAGTGGTACCTAAAAAGTGTATGGTCTCAGCATTGCCACAATTTAGACATACTGATATCCGTCCTTCCTTGCCTTCAAAAGGGATTTCTTTGGTGGTCCAGGGCATGTGCTCTAAACAAAGGGAAACCCTTCCGTCTGCCTCCTGCCACTCAGATTCTAACCACGGACGCCTCGGATTATGCTTGGGGAGCCCATTTTCAGGGCAACTGTCTGCAGGGCCTTTGGACAAAGGATCAGAAGCACCTGCATATCAATTTAAAGGAAATGTTAGCCATTCAGAAAGCTCTATTGGCCTTCAGGAATCTTTTACAACCAGGACAACTACTAATACGGACAGACAACACCACAGTTATGTGGTACATAAACAAGCAAGGGGGATCTCATTCCTACCCCCTTTGCAGACTAGCCATGGATCTATGGAACACAGCTCTAGCTTGCAATCTGGATCTTCAAGCTCAGTTTCTACCAGGGAAACAAAACTTCTAGGCAGACAGTCTGAGCATAAACCTTTCGGATCCACACGAGTGGATGCTGGATACCAAAATATTCAGGATGATAACATCAGTCTGGGGATGTCCTCACATAGACCTCTTTGCATCCCATCTCAATCATCAACTACAGAATTTTTGCACCAGGTCTTTCCACAGAGAAGCTTGGAAAGTGGATGCCCTGTCATTCAGTTGGAGGAACCTCTCAGGATATGCCTTTCCACCTCTTCCTCTTCTTCCACGGGTCTTATTGAAGATAAAACAGGACAAGCCCAAGATGATAATCTTGCTGGCTCCAAATTGGCCTCGGCAGTTTTGGTATCCAACTCTAAAAAACCTATGTCTGGAGCCCCCTTGGGTTTTACCTCAGTCTCCGAACCTTCTGTCCCAACATCAGGGTCAGGTCACTGTACTCTCATGTCAGAACTCTCAGCCTGGCGGCCTGGTTAATCCAGGGCCTTTGATTTCTTCTTTCCTACCCAAGCAGGTTATGGATGTCATTTTAGAAGCCAGACGTCCTAGCACTAGAAAATCTTATGCAGGAAAATGGAAAAGATTTTGTTCCTGGATGCAGGCTCAGGATTCTGATCCTCTTCTTCCTTACATTACCTTAATTTTACTTTACTTGACAGATCTCTTACATGAGGGTCTCTCTTTCTCTTCCATTAAGATACATGCCTCTGCTATTTCTGCTCATTATAATACAGACCCTCCCATCTTTTCCCACCAGCTCATGAGACAGTTTCTCAGAGGAGCTAAGAACTTTAGACCTCCTAGATCTCCTCCCATTCCTGCTTGGGATCTCAACTATGTTTTGGAAAAACTAACCTTGCCTCCTTTTGAGCCTGCTGCCTCTTCTGACATCAAGTTTTTGTCTTGAAAGACAGCTATCTTGTTAGCCCTAACCTCTTCCAGGAGAGTTTCAGTTACACACTCTTATGGCTGTGGAACCTTGTATTATTTTTCATCAAGACAGGGTATCTTTGAGGACTAATCCTACCTTCATGCCTAAGGTGGTTTCCAAAGTGGCTTTAAATCAAACTATCCACTTGCCAACCTTTTTCCCAACTCCTCAAAATAAAGGGGGAAAGGATCTTACATTCTGTGGATGTACACAGACAGCTACGTTTTTACCTGGACAGAATCAAGGACATCAGAAAACCAGAGCAATTGTTTTTCTTATACTTCAAGTTCCCAAGGTAAAGCCATTTCAAAACAGACCATTTCTAAATGGATTGCTCATGGAATCAGATTTTGTTATTCACACCATGGAAAGCAAATCCCAGGGAGTATACGGACTCATTCCACCAGAGCGGCTGCCACTTCTGCGGCCTTCCTCAGGGGAGTTCCTACCAAAGACATTTTGGAAGCTGCAACTTGGAGTTCAGTGCATACTTTCTCTAAGCACTACAATCTACCTCTCTACTCTAAGTCTAGGGCAGGCTTTGCCTCTGCAGTCTTGCAGGAGCCACCCCTTCTTCTTTATGACCACCTCCCTTTCTTTCAGCTTTGGGATTCTACCCTACAGTCATGGCTGCAACAGTGAAACACGATGAACATAGTACAGTTGTGTACACATACCATAAATGTAGATGTTCGAGTGTCTTCACTGTTGCAGTCTGGGTTTCCCTCCCTCCTGTCCCCTCTTATGTTTACTTTTGTGTAGTTCCTTTTTTCACCATTCTTCTGAGGTGTATTTGCAAAGGTTATGGGACCTTTTTCATTTTGGGACTCCTGACATCTGGGGCAAGAAAAACTGGAGAAGATGGCGTCGGCTGTCAGCTTTGTACTCCTGGCACTCTGACGTCAGGGAGCATGGTTGAACAGCCAACGCCGGACCCAGACTTTGGGATTCTGGCCGACCGAGGGCTGCCTGCCTGCAGGGGAGAACCCTACAGTCATGACTGCAACAGTGAAGACACTCTAACATCTACATTTATGGTAGGTGTACACAACTGTACTTTTCAGTCACAGGGGACACCCGAGGCTAAGCAGTGGGGGGTTTCCACACCCAAATCTGGGAGTAGTAAGACTCCCCCCTATGGAAAACTGTCTCAATTACTTGCTTTTAAAATTTCCAAGCACTTCTCAACTGTGAATGCTCCTTTAGGCGGAAAGATTGGTCTGCAGGCCAAAAACTGGGAGCTCTTACCCAGGACAAATGGGTTTTAAATATAGTGTCCCAAGGATACAGATTTCACTTCCACACATTACCAACTCCAAGCAGGTGGCCAAATCTACCCCTAAATCAGTGGGCAGTAGCCCAAAATCAAGTACTCTGTCTCTTAAACACCTCGGAGACCAAGTTGCATGTCGGTGCTTAGAGGTGAGAGCAGTCCTACTAATGTTATAAGCCTTTCAGGACATTCTCCCTGCAGGGACTATAGCAATCTGTATGGACAACATGTCAGTACTGTGGTATAAACAAGGAGGAATCCATTCATAACTGTTGTGCAGAGAGGCCATGAGAGTCTGGGAGTGGGTGGTCTTTTCAGACCACTTTTATTGCAATGTATATACCTAGGAAAACCAACACACTAGCAGACAGACTCAGCAGGTCCATTCTGATTTCCCACTAGTGGTCCCTCAATTAGGCAATAGCGAATATGATGTTGCCCTATTTAATGTTGTAGTATTCTTTACATATGTAGTATTCTGCTACTCGTCTCAACGTCTGGCCTATGTACAAAAGCTTCAAGCTACTGCCTGTATGTGGAATGTCACGTAGGCTCCTAGAACGTCCACCATAAAAGGGACATCTGCACGTACAATCTTCTGAACTTTTTCACTGCTATTCAAAAAGGTTGACTCATACATTCTGTCTAACATTGGAAACTGCATTTCCTTCTTTAGCTTCAGGTAAGTACCCCATTGGGGATTTATTTACTTGCTTCTGCCTTTTTTTATTCATGTCATCCAGAAAGGGCAAGTGTAGGTATGGAACACAAATTCGACACAAGAATAATCACATGCTCTGTTTGTTTTGCTTAGGGCCCACGACCACCAAATTTTCTGTCAGGCCTTCATCCCTAAGACTTTATAGAGTTGTCTGTCTGCTTTAAACGTATATCTAGAAAGCCAAAGACTATTAAGCTTTTGGCTAGGGAATCGATGGAGGGTTCTGTGAGTTCATCTGAGCCGTCTTTGAAGAGGAAGGTAGGCAAAGCTAGGGATGAGTCCTCTTTTGCTGTGCCTTCTCATTCCAGCATACTCCTTGAGGTTGATAAAAACCCAGTGGTATGGTTGGAGGTAGGGTCTGTGTCTCTAGCAGGAACTGCAATGGAAACTGTTAGGAATGGGGATCTGTGCACATCCAAGGCAATGCAGACGTCCGGTTCAGACAATTTGGGGAAATCACGGCTACTTATTTTGGAGGACTTGGGAACTGTTCCAGCCTCCTTGCAAAATGAACCTCTGGGTGTTAGGTCTCTATTTGCTCATTCTCCAGCCCTAGAAGAACCTGTGAAAAAGAAACAAAAGAGTAAGCATTCCACAGTGCCTACTACTCATTCGTCAGACTGGGAAGTTTTCTTGCAGGGTCTGATTAAGAAAAGGAAATGCGGCTGACCGCAACCAGTCCAGAGGCAGTGGATGTTGCAACAAGTTATGCACCAGAATACTGTCAATATATCCCTTGCTTCTTTAATTTAAGAAGTACCAACGCACCAACGAAATAAAATAAAACAACTTTTATTCCACAGAAATTGCCACAAGCGCTTTCGCCTAGTATTACTAGGCTTTATCAAGTGTAATTTAAACAACTGAAGTTGAAGCTTTTAAACTAATCTTAAAAACAGGGTCTGATTAAGGCCTTGATGGCACTTAGGCCTTCGGTTTCGGCTTTCCCTATTTCTAGCTCTGCCTTCTCCTCTTCCCCTGTGCTGCTATCGGGTTCCCAGGACTCTCTCTACCTCTCCAGCTCAGGACTGTGATTCTGAGGGGTCTTCCTCAGAAGAAGACTCTTTAGATTATTCCACTCAGATTTCTTCCCCCTTGAAATATGCTTCTCCGGAGGAGTCTAGTGGGGGAGATTCACCAATGGAAGAACTCTCTTGGAGAGACAGTTAATAAGATGAGGGCGTTACTTAAATGGGATTCTTACCAAATGTCAGAGGAACAAAAGAGATGTTATGACTTACTTCAGGTGGCGGCACCTGCAGCTGTCCCTCCAATGCCTCCTGCTTTCGTAGATGCCTTTACGTCAACTTCCAAGACCCCAGATTTACAGGCACCAGCTCCTAAAAGACCTGACCATTTTTTTAAGGTCCCTGAGGATTGCAAATTTATTTGTCTCATCCTGCTGATGTTCTTCGTGTTTCACTGCTGCAGTCATTACATTTGGATTATTAGCTTGCAGGTAGCCCTCAGTTGGCCTGATTAACAAAGTCTTTGGTCAGTTGCTGTCCCTTCTTCCATGATGTCAGGTCATCAGGGGTATAAAACGCACAGCCAATGCCATTACATCAGTCTTTCTTGCCGCGCAGTGCCCAAAGCAGAAGCAATTCGCAAGTGCCGGTCGGCCGACTCCTGAAATTTTCATTTTCGAGTTTCAGAACCAAAGTCTTCAACTAAAGCTAAGTACCCCGTTGGGGAAACTTTTTTTTCTTGCTCCTTACCGATTTTCATTCGTACTGTATCCTTGCCTTGGCCCTGACCACGACGTACCTTGCTGTCTGTTTTGTGCTTTATTTAATCAGCGCACTGTCTGTCGTCGGTATATTTTCGCCTCTAAATATTTCGGTTCTCTGTTTAATTATCCAGAAATGTCGTCAGTTAGCTATCCGACTACTGGGATTCTGAAAAAACACAAAGATAAAGGCAGAGACAGGCCGCCGTGGTCCAAAACTGCCGACGAAGCTTCTCCTAAACCAGTCGCCAGTTCACCGGTACTCAGTGAGGCGCTTTTGCAGCCCCTGATACCTGTTGCTTCTGATTCGCAGGCCTCTACTGAGACCCATTCCGGAGTCTGGTATGCCGCAAGATGCTTCAACTATGGAACCCGCGAATGTCTCTAACTTGGATGGGTCCAGAGCCGCTGTGCAGGCACCGGCTGCTGAGGATGTATTCAGGCCTATGGACTTGCATATTAAACCGACGCCTCCTTCTTTACTTGGGCCTAAATCTCGATCCATGCCTAAAAAAACAATGCCCAGGCCACATGCTCAGGCCTCTGTGCCTAAAAAATCAAATGATAAGAATGGCTGAAGATCTAATAACTCTAGTCAGGGGTACCCCCCCTTCTAAGAGGCCTAGGACTGACATCGATTATGAATCTTCTGATCAGGATTCTGTTTTTTCTGATTCTTCTGATGATCTGGATTTGCCCTTATCTACTTATGAAGATTCTGATGCAGAGGACTCCATTCCCTCTGCTTCCCCTCCTGAGGATTTTTCTAGCTATTCCTCCTGTACTAGACATTGTTGATGATGCTTCTTCAGAATCTAGTTTGGCCCTTGATTCCCTGCCTCCTGCTCCCAGAACACCTGACAGATGCTACAGGGTCCCTGAGTCCCACAAGTTCCTTTTCAAAAATCCTATTGCAGATCCAGAGACTATTTCACAGGGACCCAAGGGCATTAAGGCTTCTACTGCTAAAAATACTACCCCTTCTGATAGATACTCCAGGGTGCTGGATAGATGGGGTAAGAAGGTTTACACTTCTGCAACCTTGGCCATTAGGGCTTTAAACTGCCATTTTCATATGTTAAAGTATCAGCAACATGTTATTGGACTGCTTAAACAGAAAATTATGTTGATTCCTGACTGTGGAAAATAAAGAATTACAGGATTTAATGCATTCTGCTGAACAAGTTGGAAAACATACTTTGCAATGTGGTTTTGATTCATTAGAGGCCTCTTGCAGGGCTGCTGTTACTGGGTCTGTGCTCAGAAGGCATACTTGGCTTAAGGAGCAATCTTTGCCTGATCATGTTAAAGCTAAATTGTTGGATGCTCCTTTAAATCAGGACCGCCTGTTTGGCAACAAGGCTGAGGAAGTTCTTAAAAAGATGGAAGATAAAGCTAAATCTATGAAAACTGTTAGATTTTTTACAAGTTCAGCCTCCTAGATTTAGTAGGCACTGGCCCTCTAAGAATTGGTTCTTTCCAGCCCCTTCCAGGTCTTCTCAAGCCAAACCCAAACACAGCAAAAACCCCAGGTTTCAGTCCCAGGGGACACACAGAACTAAGCAGTGGGGCCTCCACTTCCAAATTTGGGAATAAGACTCCCCCTATGGTAAACTGTCTCAATGACTTCCTTTTAAAATTTCCAAGCACTTGTCTACTGACTGCCACTTTGGGGGGAAAGATTGCTTTCATGCAAAGAATTGGGAACTCATTACCGAGGACAAATGTGTTTTAAATATAGTGTCCCAGGGATAGAGATTTCACTTCCACACGTTGCCAACACCAAGTGGGTGGCCGATCCTACCCCCAAATCAGTGGGCAGAGGCCCCAAAACAAGTACTTTCCCTCTTAAGCATGGGGGCTATTCAACTGGTACCAGAAGAGGAAAAGGGACAAGGTTTCTACTCAAGACTTTTCCTGGTACCCAGAAAAGACAATTCATGGCATCCTATCCTGGACCTGTCTAAACACCTTTTTGGAGATTCCAAAATTCAAGATGCTGACTCTTCAATTAATTCCTATGCTAGGCAAAGATGCCTGGTTGGCAACACTAGATTTAAAAGAAGCATACCTGCACATCCCAATCAGGGAATCTTGCAGAAGATACATACGCTTCAAAGCAGGCTACACACACCATCAGTTCTCTGCACTGCCCTTTGGGTTATCTACTACGCCCAGGGTATTCACAAAGTGCCTAGCTCCAGTTATTGCATTTTGCAGGCAAAGAAATATTCAAATATACCCATACCTGGACTATTGTCTAATTCAGGCAGAAAGCCAGGACATACTTTTGAATCATCTGGCCTTTGTAAAAAGGGTTCTAACTTGTCTGGGGTACACCATAAATGAAAAGAAATCACACCTGGTACCCTGCCAAAAATTATATTCCTGGGAGCAAGCTTGAATACAACTTCCCAGATGGCTTACCTCACGCCAGAGAAACAAATTCATTTGACAACCTACTTCAAACAAGTGGACACAAAAACCCAGCTATCTGCAAGACAAATACTGCAAGCCTTGGGGTTCATGGCCTCCTGCTTTCTTCTAATTCCATATGCAAGACTACATATGAGGAAACTACAGTGGTATCTAAAAAGCCTATGGAGTCAACATTCTCAAGACCTAGAAACAATGATTCCTATCATACCTTGCCTACGCCTAGAGTTCTTTTGGTGGGCAGAGGCCTGCCACCAAAACAAGGGGCTACCTTTCACACCACCCCCTGCCACCCAAACCCTAACAGATGCATCAGACTATGCATGGGGGGCTCACCTGGCAGGGAAGTGCATTCAGGGCAAATGGAACCCAGGTCAAATGCACCTGCATATCAATCAAAAATAAATGTTAGCTGTACAGAATGCTCTGACAGCCTTCGAGGACCACATTCTTCCAGGACAACTAATGGTAAAGATGGACAACACCACTGTTATGTGGTACATAAACAAGCAGGGGGGTACACATTCTTACCCCCCTTTGCAGACTAGCCATGGCATTGTGGAACACAGCCTTGAGCTGCCAAGTGCACCTACAAGCTCAGTTCCTGCCAGGAAAATTAAATACACTGGCAGACTGACTAAGCAGAAACCTGATGGACCCACACGAGTAGAAACTGGAACCAAAGATTTTCAACATGTTGACAAGCAAATGGGGGAGCCCAGATATAGAACTGTTTGCCTCTCCCCAGAACTACTAATTGGACAAATTTTGCACAAGGACTCCCCACAAACAAGCCTGGAAAGTGGATGCTCTGTCCTTCAGCTGGAAAAACCTATCAGTCTATGCCCTCCCCCTCTGCCTCTGCTCTCCAAAGTACTACTAAAAATCAAACAGGACAAACCAAGGATGATTTTGATTGCTCCAGACTGGCTGCGCCAACACTGGTACCCCCTCCTGCGCAGTGTCATGATTATCTCCATGGCACCTGCCTCAGACTCCTTCCCTGCTGTCTCAGCAGGAGAACAAGATTCTGCACCCTCAGCTTCTGACACTGAACCTTGCAGCCTGGCTAATTACTTTCTTTCCTTTACCATCCCACAGCAAACCTGTGATGGATATCATTTTAGAAGCAAGGAGGCCTAGTACTAGAAAATCTTATGCTGAAAAATGAAAAAGATTCTTTGCCTGGAACCAATCTCTAGGGATGAGCACAGCAGCACCCAATTTACCTCAGATTTTACAATACTTAACTGAGATGCTTCACAAGGGCCTGTCTTTTTTCCTCCATTAAAATCAATGCCTCAGCCATTTCAGCTCATTATAATACAGAACCTACCCTCTTTTCTCATCCACTGCTCAAGCGGTTCTTCAGAGGGGCCAAAAATTTGAGACCACCCAGGAGAGCTCCAACCCCTAGCCTGGGTCCTTAACTTTGTCCTGGAGAAACTCACTCTACCTCCTTTTGAGCCAGCTGCTACTGCAGACTTAAAATTTCTTTCTTGGAAAACAGCTTTCCTTTTAGCAATCACTTTAGCTAGACAGTATCTGAATTACAGGCCCTTATGGCAGTGGAGCCTTTCATCATCTTTCATGCAGACAGGGTGTCCCTCGGAACAAATCCATCCTTCATGCCCAAGGTGGTATCCAGTGTGGCTTGTAATCAGTCCATTCATTTGCCAACCTTCTTTTCCCGTCCACAGAATAAAGGGGAATGGATACTGCATTCCTTAGATGTACACAGACAACTTAGATTCTACTTGGATAGGACTAAACCTCAAAGGAAATCTGAACAACTGCTGATGGCATTTGCTGCAGGGCAGAGGGGAAGGCTATTTCAAAGCAAAGCATTTCTAAATGGATAAGCCATTGCATTAATTTCTGCTATAAGCACCATGGAAAAACCTATCCCCCAGGGGATCAGACCTCACTCTACCAGGGCTGCATCTACCTCTACAGCCTTTCCCAGAGGCGTCCCTACCAGGGACATCCTAGAAGCTTCACCAAGCATTATCATTTGCCAATTTTCTCTAAATCCAGAGCTGGCTTTACCACTGCAGTCTTGCAGGGCCTTATAGCTGGCCCTAATGCTATCTAAATTCCTCCTCCCAACCATAGCTTTGGGAATCTACCCAAATGTAATGACTGCAACAGTGAAACACTAAGAACATAGTACAGTTGTGTACACTTACCATAAATGTAGATGTTCGAGTGTATTCACTATTGCAGTCCTGGTTACCCTCCCTCCAGCCCCCTAACTTCTTTTGGCTATACCTCTACTTTCCTTTACTATGCTTAAAAGCCTTTTTGGTGCATTTGCTTTTGTTGGAGGTATATATTTGTACTTTTATATTTAATTGCTTCCCATTAGGGGGCACCTGACATCTGGGGTAAGAAAAACTGATGTAATGGCATCTGCTGCATGTTTTATACCCCTGACGACGATGTCATGAACAAGGGACAGCAACCGACGCAGGACCCAAGACTTTGTTAATCAGGCCAACTGAGGGCTACCTGCAAGCAGATAACCCAAATGTAATGACTGCAACAGTGAATACACTCAAACATCTACATTTATGGTAAGTGTACACAACTGTACTTTCTTGCTGCGGTTTCTATCACCTCAGATAAATCCTCTCAGGTTGTTCTTTCCACAAAATTGGTTCCCTCGGACAAAGAAAGTAAAATTTTAGAAAGGTTAGGGATGAAGGTTTACACTTCTTCCACCCTGGCTGTCAGAGCCATTAATTACCAGACTCACATGTCTAGGTATGCTCTAGCTTTGCTCTCAAGCTTCTCAGGCCTTGCCCCAGCTTCCTGATTCAGAAGATGTCTTTATCTCTTTCTCTCCTCACAGGTCAGTAGGCATTCCATTAAATGCAGCTATGATGCTGTAGAAACTTCTTCCAGAGCTGCAGCTTCTGCTTCCGTTATTAGAAGACATTCTCGGCTGTGTTTACAGGCTGTCCCAGATGATATTAAGGCAAAATTGCTTGATGCTTCCTTGGACAATTCTGCTCTTTTTGGTAAGGTTGTTACAGAACTTTTTAAAAAACTGAAGGAAAAATGTAAGGAGCTCCAGGATTTAAAGCACCTGCTAGTTTTTCTGGTTCCCAAATTTCATAGGAACTTGTGAACGTAGAAACACGCTGGTTATACACGGCAGTACAATTGCATAAAAACTTTAATCTTTGATAGCAGAGAAGTAAGCGCTTTCACAACCAATAACAGTTGCTTCATTGTCTGATGCGTATCCTCCTCTTCCTCTCATTCCAAAGTTCCTACAGAAAGCAAGAAGGCTAAAGAGCTCAGTCCTACTCGTTGCCCCTTTCTGGTCTCAGCAGGTTTGGTTCCCATTTCTATGGTCTCACTTGAAATATCCTCCATTGATACTAGAGCCCATTCAGGATCTCGTCTCACCCATCAGGAATTAAAGATCCCAATCTTCATACTCTCAAACTGACAGCAGGGTTTCTCCATTTCCAATAATTGTAAGATGGTCCAGGCTCACTTACCCAGTTTGTGATGTTATCTTGGCCTCCACCAAAAAAGTCTACAGAAGTAAGTGGAAAAGATTCTCTATATGGGCTTTCAAGAAGAATATCGATCCCTTTTCAGCATCGACTTTGGCCAGCTGTTATTTTCTCACTATTGTCTTCAAGAAAGGGGCAAATTTTTCTATTCTCAAACTACACTTAGCAGCCATGTCTAGCTTCCATGCTGGTAATGAATCTTTTTCTCCGATATCTTCCAAACTATGTAAAGCTTTCATGAAGGGATTTTTCCTCCTTAGACCTCCAATAAAGGATCTCTCTCCCCCTTGAGATCTTACAGTGGTACTTCAAGTTTTAACTAAAAAGCCATTTGAACCAGCAAACAAGTGTAACATGAAGCTTCTTTCCTGGAAAACTATCCTGGTAGCTATCACTTCAGCAAAATGAATTTCTGAACTTCAGACCTTATCAGCTAGGCCTCCTTACGTTATTTTCAATAAAGATAGGGAATCTATACGAATCAACCCTTCCTTTTTGCCTAAAGTAGCCACAGAGAATAACATTAACTACTCCATACAATTACCTAGTTTCTTTACAAACTTTTCTAATAAGGGCAAATATTTATTACACCTTCTTGAAGTTCACAGGCAATTATGTTTTTATCTTCACAGAACAAAACAGTACAGGAAGTCTGATCAGCGGTTTGTATTTTTTTCCCCCTAACCACATGGGTCAGGCAGTATCCCAAATCACTCTGGCTAAAATGGATTAATGATTGTATCATGATTTATTCTCAAAAACGTTTGGAGTTATCATCTCCTCCTAGAGCACACTCCACTAGATCTATGGCTACTACTACTAATCCCTTTTCTTCAAGCACTTCCATTGAAGATATCTGTGCTGTAGCCACTTGGTCAAAGACTTGCACATTTGTTGCACATTACAAAGTAGATACTGTTTCCAGAAGCAGAGCTTCCTTTGGTTTGACAGTGCTCTGGCATGCCCTTCTTTGAAGGCCCTCCCTAGAGTTACGTAGCTGGGGACTCATTCGTGAGGAAGAATGAAAAGAACATCATCAGATTTAGAAGTTATGTACTTACCATAACTTGGCATCTGTGTTGTCCATTTTCATTCTTCCTCACCTTCCCTTCCAACAATGCCCTGTTCCTATCACTTCTTGAAGGATCTTTAAAGATGTTATTGGAACCCTTGTGTTCCTGGTTTGAGCCTCGTTATCTTGCTTGTCTGCCCTGTCTCTCTAGCACAGTGGGCAGCAGGGCAGCAAACTCTATCTGAGTTGGGGATGGTGTGGAGCATTATGGGTAGAGGGAGGAGCTTGAACTTTGAATCTGAAGTCTTATGTATGTGGCAGAGTCAAATCCAAGGATTGGATCCTAGACCCATTTGTGAGGAAGAATGAAAATGGACAACATAGATGCCTATGTTAAGTATATAACTTCTAATCAATGTGACTGTAGTGCTGGCAGGTTTGGATTGTGTCAAATTTCATGGTAAGATTATAGTATTTTTTTTTTTTTAGCTGTCCTTTAAGTGTACCTATAATGCTGAAAATACAGCTTCTACAGCTGCTGCTACTGATGGGTCTGTATTCAGCCATCAAACTTAAAAACTGCCGAATGGCATTAAATGGTGTTCAGTGGAACTCCTCATGTGGGGGCTGTGCCCCCCAAACTAATTATATATATATATCAACTCCGACATCGCACTACAGATGAGAAAGGGCAAATTTCCTTATCCCTACCATAATGTGATCTTACTCACATGGCTCGATAAACAGTTCAATGGCTGAACATAGACCCACTACTGCCAGTGTATTAGGAGATGTGCTTGGCTTCACACTTTCTTAGCTGAGGACATAAAGGCTAAACTGAGTGACATTTCCTTTGATGGAGAGTTGCTGTCTGACCCACAGATTTGAGGCATTCAAGAGCCTGGAACTAGAGAGAAAGTAATGGATGCAGTTTGCAGCATTTCACCGTTCTCTGTGCAAATATATTAGCAACTGCACTTGTAGGCAAGGGCTTTTGTATACAGAAAGCAAGTAAAGGAAAACAGCTCATGGGCAGAAAACCCACTGATCTGATGAAATTGCTGAAAAGGGGAGTTGCAACCCTTCACTCCTCTAAAAATCAGCTGAGACTGCAATTCACCCACTACACCTATATTCCACTAAAAATGTTCATGGGGAAGGGACTATGGACAAGAGAGAAAAAAAAAAAACAGACAAATGGGTTATGGACATAATTGCAAAGGGTTACTATTTGGAATTCAGTACAAGACCCCCAATACAGAAGTATGTCAGGTGTAACAGCAAAATGCCCCTGATCACCCCCTTTAGCTTAATGCTACAACAGGGAACAACAGAAGTTATTCCAAAGTTGCAAGAAGGTGAAGGCTTTAACTCAAGGCTCTTAGTCCCAAGAAAGGGTGGTCCATGGTGACTTAACTGTGAATTTGTCAAAACTACATACTAAATTACTCAGTCATTAGGAAATTCACCGTTAACCCTCAGGGCCATTCTCCCTTTACTGTGTTAAAAAGGCATTTATGGTGACAATGGCCATACAAGATGTGTACCTGTTCATCCCCATTCACTGCAAAGACAGGGAATACTGAAGATTTTGGTCAATTTGTTTCTTGCCCTTTGGCTTGGCCACTGCTGCAGGAGTTTGTGTCTGGCACTAGTGATAGCCTACTGCATGACAAAGGGCATACACCTCTGCCCGTACCTAGACAGTTGTGCAGGTCTACTCCAGGAATATTTTAAAGAGCCTTCTTTTTGCTCAGCAACACCTGCAGAATTTAAAATTCATTCTGAACCCACAGAGGGTCTAAACTGGAATCCCCAAGAGAATGGTGTTCTTGAGTGCCCTCCTGGATGAGCAGGTGTCAAGATTTTTCTACTCCAGGGCAGGGTTTTATCTCTTGTACAGCTGTTTCAACAGATGTCACAAAAAGCACTGTTGTCAGCCAGAGAGATTCTCTGGGTCTTGGAGCACATTTGTCTCAATCCTGATGGCCCTTCAAAGTCTTTTGGGTTTCTAATACCATGACTGATATTGACCCCATTCCTAAGTCGGGGTACAATAAATGTTAATGAAATTGTTTCAGTCTTTCTTGCCAAAAGTGCATTTCTTAATACCTGTAATGTGCCTAGAATTGACTACTGTAATTCTTATGGAGTTGTGTTTGATAGCATATCTAAGTACGACTGTAAATTCTTTTATATTAGAACTTTTGCCCCCCCCCCCCCATATTGCTTATAAATTTGTCTAAATAAGATGCTGTTATCTCTGGCTATAGCAATTTCAGTGATGGATACTTGTGTCTTTTTTTCATGGTGGTTTTCTTGCTTCTATTTTTTTTAACTCTCGCTAATGGGTGATCCCATGTGATATAAACGTTATCATTCTCTCTAATGCTTTGTGGTTCATGTTTCCATTGCTTCTTACTTACATTTGTATTGTAATGTTTGCACAACTCCCAGTGCAACAGTCTTGCTACATTACTACATCTTTCAGTATACAGGCCCACTGCTATCACACCCAGCAACAAGAGGTGCGATTGTTTCCAGTTCCATATAAGCAAAATCCAGTGTTGGCTAAGGAACCTTTTGGGATCAGCAGGTGTGCATGCCCTTCCAGCAACTCCCATGCTTGAAGGAGCTTGAACTGATCAATGTCAGCCATCTAAGAGAACAGAGGAATGCCTCTCTACTGCAGCTCATAATCTGACCCTTAACACAGATGTGTTAAATCAGCCCGTGTGGAGGCCAAGCTGCACATTTACCTGAAGGAAATGCTAGCATGAGAGCATTCAGTTCCCTCTGGACTCCCGGAGCCCTGAGGATTTTAATGGATGACACTACCATCATGTGATATATCAACAGAGATGGAGGAAAACAGTTGTGCAGAATTGCCTTGAACTGTGGAGTTGGCCACAAAATGCACTCTTGACACTGAAGGCAGTTTATTTACCCACAGGAGAAAATGTACTGGTGGTTCACCTGAGCAGGACTCCGGCAGCCCCTCAAGAAAGGTGACTGCACAGGTAGGTCTTTGTCTCTGACTTAGGAAAGGGGTATGCCAGAAATGGCTCTCTGTCCTTCCAGTGAAAACTTTCAAAGCCAAAGGTTTTGTGCCAGAACCATGCATACAAAAGCTTGGCCAGTGGGTGCATTTGGAATTTCATGGGAAGGAAAATTCCTGTTTGCCTTAGTATGTCAGCTACTAATTCAAAATGTAATTCAACAGATTCAGGAGGAAGCCAAGCATAATTCTTATAACCTGTCCTTGATCCAGACAGCACTGGTTCTCGAGTATCAAGGATGACTTGGTGACCCTGTCCAGAAGTGTAGACCTGTGGACCCTGAGCAAGGGCACCTTATTATACTGGGATCAAAATGTTTAATGTAGCTGGTTGGAAGACTTAGCATTACTACACTTTGGGCATCAGCTTTCTTAGGACTTGTGCCGTATGAAGAAGGCTGTTTTATAAAAAAAAAAAAAAACACTTATTGAATACTTGTGACGTAGGCACACTTACATAAAAGTAGTCAAACTGTTAAACATTATGCTTTACATATATTGCTATATATATCTAAAATATAACTTAAGCAACATTACGTAAATTATTCAATTGCTGCCCCCTTTTTTAAAGCAAGAAACATCTTTATTAAGCCATAACTTGTGAGGTGGAGTTCAGGGAAGAGTTGACAGGCACTGGGAGGCAATGAAGAGTTTCCCAATAGCTGGGTTAACTACAGCAGAGCTAGTAAGGGAGACTGCTAGAAAGGTGCTTGATGTGACATATGGACAGATGGAGGACAAAGAGACCTGGTGGTGGAATGAGAAAGTACAGGAAAATATACTGAGGAAGAGGCAGGCGAAGAAGTGGGATTGTCAAGGAGATGAAGAAAGTAGACATGAGTATAAGGAGACGAGACGCATGGCAAAGAGAGAGGTGGTGAAGGCTAAGGATAAGGCATATGGAGAGTTGTATGAGAGATTGGACACTAAAGAGGGAGAAAAGGACCTGTACTGATTGGCTAGACAGAGGAACAGAGCTGGGAAAGATGTGCAACAGGTAAGGGTGATAAAGGATACTGAGGGAAACCTACTCACAAGTGAGGTGAGTGTGTTGAGGAGATGGAAAGAGTACTTTGAAGGGCTGATGAATGAAGAGAATGAGAGAGAGAGAAGGTTGGATGATGTGGGGATAGTGAATCAGGAAGTGAAACAGATTAGCAAGGAGGAAATAAGGACAGCTATGAAGAGGATGAAGAATAGAAAGGCTGCTGGCCCAGATGACATACCAGTGGAAGCATGGAGGTGCTTAGGTGAAATGGCAGTGGAATTTTTAACCAGATTGTTTAATGAAATTTTGCAAAGTCAGAGGATGCCTGAGGAGTGGAGAAAAAGTGTTTTGGTACCTATCTTTAAGAATAAGGGTGATGTGCAGAGCTGCAGTAACTACAGAGGGATAAAACTGATCAGTCACAGCATGAAGTTATGGGAAAGAGTAGTGGAAGCTAGGTTAAGAAGGGGGGAGGTGATTAGTGATCAGCAGTATGGTTTTATGCCAGGAAAGAGCACTACAATATTTGCTCTGAGAGTGTTGTTGGAGAAATACAAAGAAGGTCAGAAGGACTTGCATTGTGTCTTTGTGGACTTAGAGAAAGCATATGACAGGGTGGCTAGAGAGGTGTTGTGGTATTGTATGAGGAAGTTGGGAGTGGCAGAGAAGTATGTAAGAGTGGTACAGGATATGTACGAGGGTAGTGTGACATTGGTGAGAACTGCGGTGGGAGTGACAGGTACGTTTTAAGGTGGAGGTGGGATTACATTAAGGATCAGCTCTGAGCCCTTTCTTATTTGCAGTGGTGATGGACAGGTTGACAGATGAGATCAGACAGGAGGCCCCGTGGACTATGATGTTTGCAGATGACATTGTGATATGTAGCAAGAGTAGGGACCAGGTTGAGGAGACCCTGGAGAGGTGGAGATGTGCTCTAGAGAGGAGAGAAATGAAGGTCAGCAGGGCTAAAACAGAATATATGTGTGTAAATGTGAGGGAGGGTAGAGAAATGGTGAGGATGCAGGGAGTTGAGTTGGTAGAGGTGGATGAGTTTAAGTACTTGGGATCAACAGTTCAGAGTAATGGTAAGTGTGGAAGAGAGGCGAAGGAGAGTACAGGCAGGGTGGAATGGGTGGAGAAGAGTGTCAGGAGTGATTTGTGACAGACGAGTACCAGTAAGAGTGAAAGGGGGAGGTCTACAAGAGGGTAGTGAAACCAGCTATATTATATGGGTTGGAGACTGTGGCATTGATGAAAAGGCAGGAGTCCGAGCTGGATGTGGCAGAGTTAAAGATGTTAAGATTTGCACTGGGTGTGACTAGGATGGACAGGATTAGGAATCTGTATATGAGGGTCAGCTCAGGTTGGACAGTTTGGAGACAAAGCAAGAGAGGCGATATTGCGTTGGTTTGGACATGTGCTGAGGAGGGATGCTGGGTATATTGGGAAAAGGATTCTAAGGATGGAGCTTCCAGGTAAGAGGAAAAGAGGAAGGCCTAAGATAAGGTTTATGGATGTGGTGAGAGAGGACATGCAGGCAGTTGGTGTGACAGAGCAAGATGCAGAGGACAGGAAGAAATGGAAACAGATGATCTGCTGTGGCAACCCCTAATGGGAACAGCTGAAAGAAGATGATGATGATAGTTGTTGTAGGACCTCTATTCCAGGCTTAAGCCCCAGACTTTTTCTACTAGCCTTGCATTTGTCTTAGCCTTAGATTAGTTCTTTATATTGCTTATTACATAGTAAACTCTGAGATATTGCAGGGTGACTGGGGCATTATGGGTAAAGGGAGGAGCTCTAGAGCTGGATCTGAGAGTCTAGCAAATGTGGCAGAGCTGGAGCTGAGACCATCTGTTGAGGAAGAATGAAAATTGACAATACAGATGCATAGTTATGAGGAGTACATAACTTACATTTCCATGGAAAGCAAGGACCAAAAGGAATAAGGCCACACATCATCACAGGCACAACTACCACAGTAGCCTTCCTGAATGGGGTGCTTATTAGTGGCATTGAGGAAGGAGTCACTTGATTATGCTCTCTTCATGTACTACTACTACTACCTATACAAAACATCTTGAGATAGGGCAGGATTTGCAGAAGCAACCTTTGAATGGCATGATGTCCCCCACTGGGGTACAAACCACTCAGTGTACTAGAAAGGAAGGCTCTGAGATTAATCCATGAAGTTATGACTGCAGCAATGACTTGCACAATATGGAGTGCTGTTGTCAACGTCCTGTAATCATAGATGTTCAAGTTTAGTCACTGCTACAGTTTGTTTTCCTTTCCTTCATTGATGGCATTTGAATTTGGGGTGGGGTATCAGTTATTCATAGGTTCATAGGAGGGTACTAGGCTATTGGCCCTAGGGCCTATATAAGCCTAGCCAAAAATGCACCCTGGCTTTCACCACCCAAGAAAATTATTTTCCTGTGCCCCTGTCGAGCAGAGCCACAGAAGTGATCCCCGGGGTGAATTTCCTATCTCCCATCCAATCATAAAGATTTTTATTGAAGAGTGCTAATGAGGAGCTCTGTTTGACATAGGTAGTCTGTTCCAGAGTATGGGAAGTCTCTGGGACAGGAATCTATCCCTCCAGCATGTTTTGTTTATTGTGGTGATAAGGTTTAGGTCCCTAGAGCGTGTAGCTCGGAGGGATTGGGATTTCTTTAAATGGAGCATGTCCAACAGCTCTGGGTTTTGACATAGCTTTGTACGTTAGGCAGAGATTGCCTCTGAGTAGGTGATATGCGACGGAGTAAAGCTGAAGTTTTTTGAGACTGTCTGCGTAGGGCATCTGTTTGAGGCCAGTAATCCTCTTTGTGAGGTATTTCTGTAGCCTTTCCAGTTGTTGCAGATGTCTTGTGAGGTACATATCAAAAGGAGCATTGTACTCTATAATGGGTCTAATGAGTGATGAGTAGAGGGGAACAATGACCTCTTTTTTTCTGGATGAGAAACCTTTTGTGATGAGGTGAGCCACGTAGAAGGATTTCCTTACCACTGTGGTGATGTGATTATCAAAGGAGAGACTACTGTCCACCTGTGTTCCAAGGTCTCATCACATTTTCGGTGTTAAGAAGACTACCAGCTATGTGGTAGTTCATGGGTACAGAGTTTTTACCAAAGGGGATGACAATACACTTTTTAGAATTGAACTTCAGGCCATGGCTTTGACACCAGGCATCTGTCTCAGTGAGGCCCTTTTGTAGTATGTCCACGTCATTAGGAGTTTCGATTATGGCTCCTAGTTTGCAGTAATCTGCAAAGACCTTCTGTGTTCGCCTGTACTTCTGAGAAGTAGATACCAAACAGGAGAGGACCCAGGACTGAACCCTATGGTACTTAACTTGTCACTGGTCTGAAGTCAGATTTGGAGTCTGCTACTTTCACAGTGTGGGTTCTGTCCGTAGTTGGCAACCCATCTTGTGACATGGGGATTTATACTTAGTTTAGTGAGCTTATCTATAATTCCAGAGTGGGGGATGGTGTCAAAAGCCTTGGCAAGATCTGGATAAGCTGTGTGAACCACCTTACACTCATCTATGGCTTTGGTGACTGCTTCAAAGAAGTCAATCGGGTTTAGTAGACATGATCTGCCTTTTACAAATCTGAACTGGGTAGGGTCCAGAGTTTGGAGACTGCCAATGTCTTTGTTTATGAGCTCCATGATGATATGTTCCATGGCCTTGCAGACCAGGCTCGTCAGGCTAATAGGGCGGTAGTTCCTGGGGTCCATCATGGCTCCCCTTTGTGGAATGGGATAACCGTCATGGTGCTCCATTCAGTGAGCACAAAGCCTGAGGTGAGGCTATGACTGAACATGGTACTTAGGTAGGGTGCCAGTTCATTCTGTAGTTTGTGTAGAACGCAGCCTGGGATATTGTCAGGTCCCATGGATGCTGTGTTCTTGGCTTTGGAGAGTGTGTTTTTTACCTGCGCAGCCGTGATTACAGGAACTTTGCATTCTTCTGGTATAGAGATGGGCCCTCTAGCGGGTGAGAGGGAGGTAAAGTTAGCACTGAACCTTAGTGCCATTGTGCTGTAACTCAGAGCAGATCTCAGTGTTGCCATTGAGATTCTTGACATAGCTATAGAATGCTTTGTGGTTGTCTTTAGAGTCGGTGGCAATTTTGTTTTCGTAACTAGCTTTGGAGGATTTTATGAGGGATCTCAGCTTCTTACTGAGGTTGACCAGGGCATTCCTCCAGTCATGGGATTTTACTCTTTTTTTGCAACAGTTTCTTTCTTCTGTTGTAGAGTTTGTTTATGGCAGAGGACCACCAGATAGGCTTCCATTTTCTGGAGGATAGCATCTTGGTTCTATTAGGGATAGCATGATCCATGCACTCGTGTAAGTGTTTATAAAGTGCATTTGTGTAGGAATCAGCAGTCATAACTCTATTGTCCGTCTGCATGGGTGTCATAAAGTTTGCCAGTTCTGTCTTAAGAAGTGTGAAGTTGGCTTTGGAGAAGTTTTTTATGGTGGTTTCCCTAATTGGGGGTGGGGTCGGGATGTGGATGTCTAGAATGATTAGCTTGTGGTTGGATCTGGCCAACGAGGAAGTGACCTCTGGTGTGGAACACTGGTTGCCCATGTTGGTAATGACCAGGTCTAGGATATTACTGCCCCTGGTGGGGGTGTGAATAAGTTGATCCAAGGCACTGGAATTTATGAATTCCAGAAAACGTTGAGCAAAAGAGTTGGTACATGAGTAGTTTTCCCAGTTAATGGTGGGGTAGTTGAAATCGCCTATTATTAGGATGTTAGGTTGTACCCTAATACTTTCCAGTGTATCAAGAAATGATGAGTGGGAATTCTGGGGCATGGTGGGGGGTCTGTAGCAAGCTACAATTTGGATTACGGTCTTGCCCAGAGTTAGTTGCACTTGGATAATCTCGGATGCGTTATGCTGAGCAGCTAGCCTGGAGGTGTGGCTATCCTTAATGAATATGGACACTCCATTATTCTTTTCCTGGCTTCAGCCAAATTCTTTGTGTTCTGTTCTGTGCAGCTTTCCTGTAAGCCCCTGCTTGAGATCATATTCAGAAGTTGGGAGGCCTACCAGTAGAACATACCATACTGTACCTCCATAAGTAATAGGGTGGGGGCATTCAGTGTGCACCAAGTCAAGATGTTGACTTGAGAAGGAACAGAAGATCACTGACCATGCATCATCTGTTAATGACGTGGAGATGTTTGGGGGTTCTGGCAGACAAATTTGGGAGGGAGAAGAGCTGTGAAACTCGGGCAGGATGTGGAACTCCACCTCTGCTAGAGATCCCTGAAGTTATGCATATAATAGTGCATACAGTCTAATATATATCATTTTGATGATGCAGCTGTACTTTTCTCCGGGCTGTCTGGAGTCCCTTCCAAAGCAGAGGACCAGCCGTTGCCCCCATAACTCCAAAGTTTGACTACATTTAATGGGTGTAAGCTTTCTATGAGTTAAAAGCTCAAGTGCAGATTGCTAGCTCTCCCATCCCCATGGCAAAAATACTAGCTGGGAATGTCTGACTATTTGCTTTTGGTTTGAGTGAATGCCATGCTGAAGTGGAGTTGTGTGCATTACTTGATAACATGAGTCAAGGTGATGGCATGCTACCAGTTTTTCAGTGCTGAAGATGGCTGTATTGGTGCTGCCCTGGACCTGGTGCTGCTTTTCTTGAGCCAGTATTGATGGAGCTGTTCATTCTGTACATGGTGTTTTTTTACCCACAGGAGAAAATGTACTTGTGGTTCACCTGAGCAGGACTGTTTTGGCATTGTGCTCAGTGCTGATAGACCACTTTGCATGAGTTGCCTTGGCACAAATACCAACAGACTGTGTGCCAGTGAACTCCTGCAGATGTCTGTAGGCATCTGTGCTCTTACCCACAAGTGAGTGTCTATGCTGTTACTGTTGAGGCTGTGCTAGCACCTTCCCCTCAAACACATGCTGTATTCCTCTGTGTTACAGAAACCTATGAAAAGCTCCTGATGCTTGTCGAAGTTTTCATACTCTTCCTCAAAAAAACACAGGAAAGTTTAGTCAATGTTATGCCTACCTCTGTGGAGTACTGGGATAAAGCACTGACTGTGCCCCAGATGACCAGTGCTTGAGCAGCTGGATGGGAAACAGCAAGTTGGGAAGGTGGATGGGAGTGAAGGGCAGTTGTCAGCTCACTCATCCTGGGGGTAGAGGTGATCTGAGTAATTGCTGTGCCTGACTGGAGTGTGGACTTTACTTGGTAATATGGGTTATGGTGATGCAATGCTACCAGTGAAGTTGGGTGGGTTGGCCATGCAGCTATCCGCAGCTGGTATAATGGTTGAGGTGATGCTTTGCTGCCAGAGATATAGTTGGCTATGGTGTACCCTCCCCACTAGAAATGACTGCAGTAGCAAAGTCACTGGCAATTGAGTTAAGATGGTAAGTGGAGGAGGTTATGCATTGCCAGTCTGGCCTACTCCCAAACACTTGACTGTTCCTTGAAGAGGAATCATTGGGTGGAGTAGACTATTTCTTGGTCAAAGACCTATCCTGGATGTTATATTGTAGGGAGGGAGACCATTTTGATGATTGGGTGGGTTATGAGGATGAAGAAGAAATAAGCATATTGACTGCCCTAGGGACTCCTTGGTCAGACATTGACAGATGTACTGCTCCCCTGGGATCACTTCCAGATACCCCTAAATTCTTTGAATTTATTCCACCTAATAAAGGCTGGCCCACAGACTTCACCCCACTACTCGGTCTTCCTGGATAGTCCTGTCCTTGGAAGACATTTTAAGGGATGCCAGCAAGGTGGCCTTGGATAACCATAGGCACACACACACTGGTTCCTGGAAAGGTAGAGCTGATCATTTGCCACCCAATGACTGGTCAGGTTGATTGAAGACCCCATCAACCTGATCTGATTGTCTGCATAGCAGCCTGAAGGAGAACACATTTTCTCAGTGCCATTCTGCCTGTTTGTGGGATGGTGAAAATATTTGGGAAGCACATGTTCGTATTCTGAACCTTATTGTTAAGGGTGCTGAACTGCAGTACCTACATTGTATATTTCCAAAGAGAAGTTTCAGGTGAAATTTGTGTGGTGGATGAGCTACTGTTTTGGGACCAAGAAGAAACAAAAAAAAGGGGGGGGGGCGCTCCTGGGTCACAGCTTCTGTGAACTCACAGTAACACTGTTCAATCAGATGTGTAAGAGCAGAAATAACTGTGCACCATGCCTTACACACCCTGAGAGACTTTGTGAAGTACTGCAAGGCAACCTTTCTTGAATGCCTCTCCATTTCAGTGAAAATGTTTTGCTGAAAGCACTTCATTTGTACTTTTGTGTAGGTATTTGAGTGTGGTATCCACTGTACAGAAAAGATTTGCTCAGAGTTTCACCTAGGGTTGCCACCTTTTCACATGCCCATAGTGGGACATTTTTGGTACAAATGTCAAGTTTGGCAGGTCAAAACATACCCACGGCCAGTACAAAGGACAGAACTTCACTTTTTTGCCTAAATAAAAGCTTATTATGGTAGCATTTTAGTTGCTTATTCTGTTTCTTATAACATTTAGGTGTTTCAGATAACTGTTTTATACAACTATTACATAAAATATAAGAAATAATTTGGCCCTAAAATCTCAGGACATTTGCCATTTTTTTTTTTTTTTTGCAGGACACAACTGCCCAAAGAGGGGACTGTCCCTCGTGAAGTGGGACAGGTGGTAACCCTAGTTTCACTAAATGTCAGGAGAAAGCAGTCTGCCATAGATGACCCCCCCCTCCTTTGTGCAGGTCATCATCATATCTGCAAGCACCACAAGGAGATGGATCAGTTAGCTTCCTATAGCATGCCTTTATTAAAATGCAGAGGGACCACTGCCTGGTTCTGCTGTGGTGTATGATTAGGTTACCAGGGAACTGTGGAAGGAACCAAATGCAAGCAGGCAACTTATTTTGAGTAGACAGCTGTTACACGGTTCTGGTGCTGTGGGAGGTCATGCCTGACACCAACTCTTCTTGCCCCATGAAGGCAATTGGGGGAAGTCAGCTGTCATCCCTCCTGCCCTAGAGGTCAAAGATTGTCCATGATGGGTTGGTGTAGGACAATAGGCAGAGGCTATTTAATAAATAGATATATATTCCTTTCATAAGCAAACCTCCAGTATCAGTCTGCTAGATGCACCAGGCCTTCAAAAAAATCAGCAGAGCACAACCTGACTTGCATTCAAAAAGTCTGCAAGGCCAGGAGATGTTTTTTTTTTTGTCACTAGCAGAGTCTGACATCTGGTATACATTTCAGAGTTTAGCATTCTTCCCTGTGGGATGGCATATTTCTTCATGTACCCAGTGTAGAGGTGTCATCCACCCACACCATCTTTGGCAGATTACATATTTGCAGTAAGTATGTTGTAGGGGTGCTAGAGCAGAGCATAGAGTAAATAAGTATCTCAGTTAGGGGCCTACTAGTGCAGTTTGCTTCTTAGTGATTGACTTATGTGCCGAAACAGATGATTGGGAAGTATGCTACTGCATGGTGGTACCGAGTTTGTTTGCTGGCATCCAGATAACTGTGTAAAGTTGACCAGACTGAAATGTAGGTAAAGACACCTAGAAATGGAAAATCTCTCAATACAAAAAATAAGATCACAAAGGGGGAATGTAGAACAGAAGAATAGTAAAGTAGAAGTTTTGTTAATACATGTGAATTGAAGGATTTACTGTAGAAAGTCTAATGCTGATAACATCACAGCATGATAGAATAATGAATCCCCCAATTAAGGAGAAAACAGTGGAGTGGGATGCATGGGATCAGTTCCCATAGCAAGATACTTAGGAGCCTTCCGTATGAAAGCAGTACAATAGTTCAGTTTGAGCCACGTAGTAAGGGAAGAAATGGGAAACGATGCAGTAAATACAGTGCAGGGATAGGCCAGTGAGTCCTCTTATGAAAGACAATGGGTGACAGCATGCAGCTTATGGTGGATGTGGCACAGGAAGATTTTCTGGAACTTGGAAACGGAACAAAAAAAAAAAAAAGTGCCATTAGTTTAGATGAAAAATGATTGAAGGTAAGAGTTGAGTTGCTTGATTTAATTAGATAAACACATTAAGAAACAGACTACAGAAAGTCAGTAAGCTACAAAATACTAGATGTTTGATAAAACAAATGAACACAACAGAAATAATAAAATATAAAGATATGCGTAAATGGGCATGCCTTTGTTGAAGGTTGAACGTCTAGCTGGCACCTTGGTGTTAGTCAAAATCTACTGCCAATCATTAGCGGACTGGAGTTCTGCTGTGGTGACCCCTAACTGGGAAAAGCTGAAAAACAACAACATTACTGTGCAGCTAAATTAATAACAGGTGGTCTTTCCATAAAAAGCACAAGACATTAAGGGAAGAAACAAATGCCATCATGGAGGTATCAAATAGAGAAAACTATAAACCAATTACGACAAGAAGTGTTGCTGGTAGAAGAGTACTGGAGCAGGAACTTGATAAAAATGCTCAGACATAGACGTGATAAAAATGCGCAGTATCAGAACAGCCTAGGATCGCAAATAAATTAACGATAGCACAGGTAGGGAAAAAAAAAACACAACTTAGAAGGCATGCAGGTCAATATAGGTACAAAAATACAAAAGAAGCAATTTATTGATGACTCAAAAAGTGTTTTTATTTATTTATTTTTTTTAAAGAGAATTGGGAAATAAAGCAAAAGGAATAAGAAACACCACTAAGAAAAGAAATACATTTTGGAAAGATATCAATGTTTTATTTTAAGAGAACTGGGAAATAAGGCAAAAGCAATAGAAACACCCCAAAAAAAAAAGGAAATACATTTTGGACAAATATCTATGAAGAGCCTGTGGAACATAAATTGCTGAATGGATAGAAGTATAAGAAGCTCAAATGTGCAGGTTAGTAAATGGGAAGAAGTAATGGCCAGAGCAATTGAAACAAAATTAAGAAAAGCTTCTAAATGGAAAACCCCAGGCCCAGATGCAGTACCTAACATCTGGTTAAAAAGTATTAATTACTTTACATAAAGATTTAGTATTCAGAACTATTTATACATGCACCCTGAACAGGAAAAACAATACTCAAACTATACATGCAAGATATAAATGAATGACATGCCTTCCAATGATATATAATCTATACATTGGAATTGATGCAGACAGAGCTATTTAGAAGAAAACTCAATCATGGCAGTAGAACAAAGGGGGGGGGGGGGGTAAAAAAAGAAAGTCAAGTGGGACAAAGGCTCATTATTTGCTAAATAAAGTCATAATGGAGAATTGTAAAACAGGGAAAATCCAAGTATGGCATGGATAGACTACAAAAAGAATTGACAGCATCCCAAATTCATGGATAAGAGTGCTTACATGTAAATGAGTACAGTGCAGTGACAAACCACTTTGCAGCTAAACTGTGATAAAGGTCAAATTATTATTCCACGGATAAAAATTCAAATGGGTGATTGTCACTGCTGCTCTTTTGTTTTGCCCTTAACCCATTAAGCTGTCTACTTAACAGGTTAGGTCATGGTTACAATTTGGCTCTCAGAAAACAACTAAGTGTAAAGCCTTCTCATCATCTTTTTGTGGATGATTTAAAACTGTATAGTCATCAGATGAGGAATTGAAAGCACAACTGCAAATGGTCAAACTTTTCTCAGATCTAAGAATGTCATTGGTCTTGATAAATGTGCAAAAGCAACCTTTAAAGCAGGCAAGTTGTAGCACCGGGAATATATCAGTCTAAGACAAGAAAGCTATAGCACCAAGAAAATATCAGTCTGAAGCAGGATTGTGATACAAAAGAACTTGCGTGTGTAAATATTTGGAAATTGATGATCAGCAGTAAAACATGAACAAATGCAAATACGACTTAGGAATAATTTAGAACACCAAAATTAATACTTAAAACAGCCCTGACATCTAGGAACAAAGTCCTAGCTATAAATCAATTTTCACATGTTCTTCGTGTTTCACTGTTGCAGTCATCACACTTGGGTTATCCTGCCAGGGGTAGCCCTCAGTCGGCCCGAGTACCAGAGGCTTAGTATTTCTGCGTCAGTTGCTGTCGCTCCAGGACTGATGTCAGATTGTCAGTGGTATAAAAACAGGCAGCTGACACCATTACATCAGTCTTTCTTGCTGAGGAGCCCAAAGCAGTTTGCACGAGTACCGGTTGGCCACTACTTGAGTTTTCATTTCCGAAATTGAAGTTGGAAGTCTTCTAAAGCTAAGTACCCTATTGGGGATCCTTTTTTCTTGCTCTAACCGATGTCAGAAAAAGTTAACAATTGTCTCGCCTGTGGAAAGCAAATGCCACACTGAGATTTCCATTCTTACTGCTTCACCTGTTTAGGCCCAGACCACGACGTAACTTGCTGCCAGTTTTGTGCTTTATCCAACACCCGAACTATTCATCGTCAGGCCCTTATTGTAGCTAAATACTTTCATTCTTGATCTCTGTATTCCGAAATGGCTTTGGTAAGCCATCTGACTACCGATCTTCCAAAAAAACATAAGGATAAAGACAGGTCCAAAACTGCCGACAGTGCTTGCGCTAACCTAGTCACCAGTTCGCTGGTACTCAGTGAGGCACTTTCGCAGCCCTGATGCCCACTTCACTGGATTCGCAGGCCACTACTGATACCCATTCAGTGTCTGGTATGCCGCGAGACTCTTCTTAGAATATGTAACCTGCGGATGTCTCTACCTTGGATGGGTCTGGAGCCACTGTGCAGGCACCGGCTTCTGAGGAAATTCTTCACACTACCGATATTCGACACAAACCGACTTCTTTCATGTCTTCAGTTCTTTTTAAAACTACCAAGTTTCTAAGGCCCAGAGTACGAGCTATGCCTAAAAAACCGACGACCCAAACTCAAGCGCCTGCTTCCTTGCCACAGTCACAGATGCTTAAAATGGCAGAAGACCTTATCATGCTGATTAGGGGAAGCCAGCCTTCCCCTTCTAAAAGGAAAGACTTGTCCCCAGCAGCTTTATCTGACCTAGAGTCCGACGACTCTGAGGTTTCTAATTATGAAGACATGCCCTTATCGTCCTATGAGGATTCAGATGCAGAGGAATCCATTCCTTCTCCCTCTCCTCCAGAGGATTTTTCTTTTGATGAAATCCTACGTACTTTGAGAGAGCATTTCCATTGGTAATGCCAGGATTATCCTCAGTCCAAAAAGAGACTCAGGGAATTTTTAGATTTACCACAGCACAGACCCTTAGCTATCCCTCCTGTTCTGGATGTTGTGGATGATGTCTTTATGGAATCCAGTCTAACTCCTGATACTTTACTGTCTGCTCCCAGGAAACTTGATGGGTACTACAGCGTCCCTGACTCCCACAAATTTCTTTTCAAAAATCCTACTGCTGACCCAGAGGTCATCTCCCAAGGACCTAAAGGAATAAAAGCAACTACAGCTAAGAATCCCACCCCCTTTGCCAGGGATTCCCGAGCATTGGACAGATGGGGTAAAAAAGTATACACTTCTGCAACTCTTGCCATTAGAGCATTAAATTGTTAGTTCCACATGCTGAAATACCAGCAACATACTATGGAACTTGTTAAGCAAAAATTATCTACCGTCCCTGACTGTGCAGAAAATAAAGAATTACAGGAGCTTATGCATTCTGCAAGCCAAGTCAGCAAGCATACCCTGCAATGTGGGTTTGAACCCCCTAGAAGCCTCTTCCAGGGGAGCAGTCACAGGTTCTGTACTTAGAAGGCATGCCTGGCTTAAGGAGCAAATCTTGTCAGACCATGTCAAATCAAAATTACTGGATGCACATCTGAACAAAGACAATCTGTTTGGCACCAAAGCAAAAGAAGTTTTAAAAAAGATGGAAGAAAAAGCTAAGTCTATGCAGACAGTCAAATATTTTTTGCAAGTGCAGCCTCCAAGATTCAGTAGGCGTTGCCCCTCAAAACATTGGTTCTTTCCAGCCCCCTCAAGGCCACCTCAGATTAGACCTAGGGGAAACAGACCCCCCCAGGCTACAGTCTCAGGGTATGCAGAGATCTAAGAAATGGAGTACCTCCACCCCTTTATGGAAAGAATTCACAATGACTTCTCAACTCCTCCCCTCACCTCTGCCCAATTGCTCATGCCCCTAGGAGGAAAACTTGCCCACCATGCAAAAAAACTGGGCCTCCATCACCAACGATCGATGGGTCCTCAACATAGTATCCCAGGGGTACAAATTTTATTTCCACATGCTGCCAACCTCAAAAGGGTTCCCAGATCTTCCTCCAAACCAGTGGCAGAGGCACAAAACCAAGTTCAGTCCCTGCTCTCCATAAGGGCAATTCAGCCTGTTCCTGCAGAACAGATAGGCCAAGGTTTTTATTCCAGACTTTTCCTGGTACCCAGAAAAGACGGCACCTGGTGCCCAATCCTAGATCTATCCATTCTAAACGCCTTCCTGTTGGTACCAAAATTCAAAATGCTCACCCTATAGCAGCTTCTCCCTATGCTGTCCAAAGATGCCTGGTTAGCCACCCTAGACCTAAAGGAGGCCTATCTGCATATCCCAATCAGGGACTCCTGCAGGAAATATCTACATTTCAGAGCAGGATGTATGCATTATCAGTTCTCTGCACTTCCCTTTGTCTTATCCACTGCTCCCAGAGTTTTCACAAAATGGATCCAGCTATTGCCTATTGCAGACAAAGAAATATTCAAGTTTACCCCTACTTGGACAATTGCCTGATTCAGGCAGACAGTCAGGAAAAGCTGTTGTGACACCTGACATTTGTAAAGGACCTTCTAACCTCACTTGGGTACACTATCAACGAAAAGAAATCCAAACTAGTCCCCAGTCAAAAAAATTGTATTCCTTGGAGCAAGCTTGGATACAGCATCACAGATGGCATTCCTTACTCCAGAAAAACAAGCCTATCTGACAGGCTACTTCTCTCAAATGGCCACCAGAACCCAGTTATCTGCAAGGAAAATCCTGCAAGCTCTAGGGTTCATGGCCACCTGCATTCTACTAAATCCATATGCCAGACTGCATATGAGGAAACTTCAATGGTACTTAAAACAGTCTTTGGTGCCAACATTCTCAGGACCTGGAAACTATCATACATATGATACCTTGTCTAAGGAAAGAATTCCTTTGGTGGGCAGCAGCATGCAACCACAACAAGGGTCTTCCCTTTACACAATCCCATGCCACCCAGACCCTAACCACAGACGCATCAGACTATGCCTGGGGTGCACATCTGGATGGCAGGTGCATTCAGGGCCACTGGAGCCCAAATCAAATTCATCTGCACAGCAATCAGAAGGAGATGCTAGATGTTCAGCATGCTCTGACAGCTTTCAGATCCCTACTCTCTCTGGGGCCTGTACTAATCAAAACCGTCAACACCATAGTGATGTGGTACATCAACAAGCAGGGGGGAACCCACTCTGCAGGCTAGCCATGGCCCTTTGGAACACAGTCTAAGCCATGCATATTCACCTGCAAGCTCATTTCCTGCCAAGCAACCAAAACTCTCTGGCAGACAACTTAAGCAGAACTCTCCTAGACCCACACGAGTGGCAATTAAACCACAGCACCTTCAGCCTTGTGACCCAGAAACTGGGTACCCTGAAGGTGGACCTGTTTGCCTTCCCCTACCCAGCTCAGCAAATTCTGCACCAAGGAGCCTCACAGCAAGGCCTGGAAAGTGGATGCCCTATCCTTCCAGTGGGCAAACCTCTCAATCTATGCTTTTCCCCCTCTACCTCTTCTTACAAGAGTATTACTCAAGATAAGGGAGGAAAGACCAAGGGCAATCCTGATTGCCCCAGACTGACCATGCCAACACTGGTACCCACTACTGTGCAGTCTGTCACTGTTGCCTCCATGGCACCTCTCCCAGACCCCAGCTCTCCTGACTCAGCAGGAGGGTCAGTTCTTGCATCCGCAATTGCAGACCCTGAACCTAGCAGCCTGGCTTATTCCTTGACTTTCTCCTCCAGTGGCATCAGCAGAGTTAAAATTCCTCTCTTGGAAAACAGCCTTGCTTCTGGCCATCACTTCAGCTAGAAGAGTGTCTGAGCTACAAGCACTTATGGCTGTGGAACCCTTCATCATTTTTCATGCTGACAGGGTCTTTCTCAGGACTAACCCAACTTTCATGCCTAAAGTGGTATCCAGTGTGGCTCTCAACCAATCTATCCATTTGCCCACCTTTTTCCCTAAACCTCAAAATAAGGGGGAATGGATCCTGCACTCTTTAGATGTGCACAGACAGCTCAGATTCTACCTTGGTAGGACTAAGCCCTTTAGGAAATCTGACCAGTTACTAGTCAACTTTGCACCAGGGGCAGAGGGCAAGGCCATATCAAAACAAACCATCTCCAAATGGATAGCACACTGAATCCATTTCTGTTGCAAACACCATGGGAAATCACCCCCTCAAGGGGTCAGAACACATTCACTATGGCAACTTCAACCTCTACAGCCTTTCTCAGAGGAGTCCCTACCAGGGACATTCTGGGAGCTGCAACTTGGAGTTCTCTTCATACCTTCACCAAGCATTACCAACTGCCTATCTTTACCAAATCCAGGGCGGGCTTTGTGACCACAGACCTGCAGGGCATTCTAGCCAGCCCCAACTCTTCTTGACTGCCTCCACCCATTCTTCAGCTTTGGAAATCAACCCATGTGTGATGACTTCAACAGTGAAACATGAAGAACATAGTACAGTTGTGTACACTCACCATAAATGTAGATGTTTGAGCGTATTCACTGTTGCAGTCCTGGTTTCCCACCCTCCAGCCCCCTTGTCTCTCTTTATCTCTCTGTCCCTCACTCCTTTACAGGGCTATTGGTATTTACTTTTTACTGGTGGTGTTATTCCACCATAACTTAGCTCCCTATTTGGGGGCTCCTGACATTTGATGTCAGTCCTGAAGCGACAGCAACTGACGCAGAAATACTAAGCCTCTGGCATTGAGGCCGACTGAGGGCTACCCCTGGTAGGATAACCCAAGTGTGATGACTGCAACAGTGAATACACTTGAACATCTATGTTTATGGTAAGTGTATACGACTGTACTTTCCTGTTCTCACTTAGAGTTTTGGGGTGACTGGCCCCAAAAGATATTGGATCATTGGGACAGGAAAGCAAAAAAAAAAATAAATAAAAAATGCTCCATGCTTATCAAATGATTTTTAAAAACCTACAATTATAGGACTACATGCATATCTGCTGACCTCACATGATCCAACCATAGGAAAGCTTTAAAACATGAGAACAAGAAGTCTAAGATGACTTCCCTGTGTAGTTTAGCAGAAACTTATCTAAGTGAGAATGGAAATCAAACCAAAAGTAGACGGAAATCAGGCAGCAACTGAATATGCCAAAAAAATAAAAGAGAGAACATATATTGAAGGATCAGATAAGAAGGCAAGAAATGTGGAAAATGAGGAAATATAGTTGCAGGTACAGAAAACTCCTGGGAACAACCTCATGTCGATCAGGGTCTAAGGTAGGAATGGTTAAGGAGAGGCGAGTTTAAGCCAAAAGACGAAAGATTAATATTGGCAACCCGGAATAGAGGACCATGTGTACATTGGTTTACAAAAATCCATTAAACATGTTGGAAAAACAGCGAATGCAGGTTTTGCAAAACAGAATTGGAAACAAGTCGCACATCTTGTTGCTGGGTGTGATACACTAATGGCAGAAGGCCCGTATACTGAAAGGCATAATACTGTGGCAAGACTGTTACACTGAGGATTGTGCAAACATTATAATATTCAAGTAGCTGATAAGCACTGGAAACATGAGCCATAAAGCATTATAGAAAATGATGGTTTATATCGTATGGGATCGCCTATTACCAACAGTTCAAAAAAGAGTTGTGAGAACCAGATATAGTGATCCATAACAAGAAGACAAAAGTAGCATTCATCATTGAAATTGTTACACCCAGTGATTACAGAGATATACAAAGTCATAAAATACCAGCATTTGCAGATAGAAACTTGGGCAATGTGGAAGAATGATATCCAATAGTAGAAGGAGCAATGAGGCTCATAAAAAATAATAAAGTTCACAGTTGTATTTAGATATGTTACCAGTACATCTAACTCCATATGAATTGGAGGAATCGTTAATTTTGGGCACATTGTGGGTGCTGCATTTTGGCTAACATCAAAGACTGAAACAGTATAATATACAGAACTTTAGTCATACTTCTGCTTAGAAACCCAAAAGTCATGGAGAAAGTAAACCGAGTGATCGCAATTCGCATGTATATAGTCTGAGGCAAGAGCACTGTACAGCAAATTGCAACATCTACCACAAGCCATCACTGTATTGTTCAGGGCTCATAATGTGTAAAATGTTACTGTCTGCCAAGGGTTTTATCTGAAGACTGAATAAAAGACAGGAAGCTGTCCAGGTATGGCAGACCAAAGACAGATTCACACTACAGCTTGTCATGTCTGCAAGCATGGTGACATAGATGTCCTGCCTTGTAAGGAAGTAACAGGATAATGAGAAGCACATCGATAAGGAAGAGGGAGACCCTGAAATAGTCTAGTTCTTTTGAGACCCCCTAGGTCTAGGGGCAGCAGCTCCCAGAGGCACAGTAATAGCCCCCAGCCATGCCACTACCAAGGCCTCTGATGCCATTTGAAGGCCTTCATGAATTCACCCCCAAGCATGTCCCACTGGACAGAAGGCAATGCTCATCAATCCACAGTGAACACCAATCATGGATGTCTGCTCAAGGACCCCATTTAATTATTAGGAAAAGGGAGAGTAGAATATCTACCATCATAGTGAAAGAGGTTGTGAACGTGCAGGTCAGAACACCCATTGATTTCTCAAGTCTTTGGTTCCTGGTCCCATAAGACCCCACCATCTAAGTTAAAGGCAGTATCTGTAGTTAGACCATTGCTGTCATGCACTTCTTTGCCCATTAACCCATATCGGCTTCCTTGTCATGATTTGGTTATGCTAACTCAAAGTTTCTTTCAGTTCTTGATTACTTGTATCCAGTTTACAGCAGCCCTGTCTGGAGCCAAGTGTAAAGTTTTCCAGTGAGAGAATCAGATGAGGAGGTACTGCACTATCAAAGCTTTCCACCTCACTGGCTTGTGAAACTACCAGAGGATGTTTTTTGAGGACACAATGTCAGCTGTGCAGGAGCAGATTGAGTGGCAGTCAACAGGCCGTAATATTCCCAAAAATGATTTGGATTTTCTGGGACTTGGGTCCACAAAGACCATGACAATTCCTGCAAAATAGGAAGTTTTTTTTTTTTTTATATATATATCTTTGAACCACTATCCTTGCAGCCCCCCCCCCCTTACACATACATATACACATACCTTGAGGAAATCAGGTTTTATAAGGTACAGAATTTTAACAAGGTGTTTGTATAGAACCCCAGTGCAGATGTTCATCGTGCATACAGCTGCAGTCATTACAGATGGGTTCTCCTGCCGTCAGGTGGGTCCTCGGTCGGCCGAATTCCAAAGTCTAGGTCCGGCATCGGTTGTCGTCGCTTCTTCCCTGACGTCAGTGCGACAGGGGTATAAAGGAACCAGCCGACGCCATTTTCTTCAGTCTTTCTTGCCACGCGGTGCCCGAAGCAGAAGCAGTTCGCAAGTGCCGGTTGGCCAGCTCCTGAGATTACGAAAATTTGGAAACTGAAGTCTTCTTAAAAGCTAAGTACCCCGTTGGGGAACCTTTTCTTGCCTCAGACCGATGTCAGACAAAGTTAATAATTGTATTTCTTGTGGGAAGCAAATACCGCATAAGGATTTCCATTCCCTCTGTATACCTTGTTTAGGCCCAGACCACGAGGTCTCGGCCTGCCGCTTTTGTGCTACATTCAACAAATGCACTATTAAGCATCAGGCGGAGTTCACCCAGCATTATTTTGGAAAAGCATTTAACTATACTATGTCGTCGGATACTCCGACTCCGTTTTGTCTAAAAAACGAAAAGACAAGGACCGACACGTGAGGTCCGCGGCCTCTACCGACACCACGCCAAAGCCGGCTACACATGGTCTGGTTCTCAGTGAGGCACCTACGCAGCCCCTGCCTACCGACGACCTGTCTTTGACGGTGTCTCCTGTACCCGAGGTCGCAGGCTCCTTGGCCCACACCCCGACTACAGATACCGAAGCCACTGTCGGCGTTGAAACTCAGAATGTGGACAGGTCCACCTCCACTCAAGGTGTCTTCAGACCTTCCTCTTCTTTCTCTATCAAGGCTTTTGCTAAGTCTAAAGCAACCATGCACTCTAAGAGACCAGCTGCACAGGGCCCATGCCTAAGAAACAGATGTTTAAAATGGCCGAGGATTTAATTACTCTTATCAGAGGTTCTCAGTCCCCTCCGGACAAAAGGCCTAGAGTGGAAGAAGATTCCCCCTCCTCTGATCAGGGCTCCATTATTTCAGAGCACTCTGATGATCAGGAACATTCTTACTCCCCTTTTGAAGACTCTGATGCGGAGGAGTCCATCCCTTCTGTGCAGGTCTTGATAGTGTCTCTAGAAATTGTGGCAGTAAAATGACTTCAGGATGTAATACTCTTCCCAGTGACTGGGAAAGCAACTTTGCTTGACTGAAATGGGAAAGCTACTTCAGTAACCCTGACCTTTAGGGCCCTGAACTGTGAGACGTACATTTTAAGTATCAGGTGCATAGCCTTAACCTGACGGTAGATGGGGGAAGTAAGTACAGGATGAAACCTTGAATAATCATCAACCCCCTTTTTTCCCCGTTTGCTAAAGGGTCGCCATCTCTCTAGTCAGTGCCATTCTGTTGCCTTCTTTGACACTCATGCCTGTCTGTTGCAGGCCTTCTGTCACACAATCCATCCACCTATTTGCTGGATGCCCTTGTTTCCTCTTGCTTTCTTCATGACTTTCCCAAATCATCTTTACCAGATTGTCTTCTATTTTTGTGCACATGTGCCTGTGCCACCACAATCTGTTCTCTCTGACTTTTTCTGCAATTGAAATTAATTTGTTTTTTGCACTTCTTTGTCTGTCCCACAGTGTGCATCCTACCAACCTTCTCTGGCATTTCATTTCCATCACCTCTAGCTTCCTCAGCTGCTCTGCCTTTACTGCCCAGCTCTCCATACGATACGATACAATAGTACTGGTCACACAACTGTTTTGTGCACCTTATTTTTCAGCTACTTTGGCATTTTTCTCTCATGTACTACACCTGACACACTCTACCACTTGGTTGCAGTCCCTCTGATTCTAGCTTTGACATCTTCATTCAGACTTTCCTTCTCTTCAGCTACCCCTCACAGATACTTAAAGCTCTTAACCTGTTCCAATATTTTCCCTTCTATCTCAATTTTCAGCTTCTTCTGAAGTCCACCATTTGCCACCATTACTGCTGTCTTATCTGTACTCAGTTTTATCCCATGTGCCTTCAGTTTTGCATTCCATCCCCCCTATCTTTTGCTGAAGTGTTTGCTCAGAGTCTGCCCGTAATGCCACATTCTTTGCATATACAGTAGAACCTCCATAGTTGACCTAATTTTCATGCACCACATGTACTCAATGGAAGACTGACCTCTCTATATTGACCACCTCTGTAAGTTATATCTTGATCACTTGGATTGTATTACACAATATTAATTTATCTTCTATAACTTGACCAGTTGAGTCCACTCTATACCAAGGGGTAGAAGGTGAGGGCTTTCCCCTAGTTTTTTTTTTTTCTTCTTTAGTACAAGTTCTTTCTTCATGTTTTTATTATTACCTCATTCCTAAGCACCCTGGAGAATATTAGGGTCCAACCTAACACTCTCATACTGGGCAACTTCAACTACCCCTCCATTAACTGGGAAAACTACTCATGCACCAATACACTTGCCCAGCATTTCCTTGAATTCATTAACTCCAATGCCCTGGACCAGCTCGTTCTTACCCCCCACTAGAGGTAACAACATCCTTGACCTGGTCATTACTAACATGGGCAACCATTGCTCTACACTAATAGTCAACTCCTCCCTGGTTAGATTCAACCACAAACAAATCACCTTGGAAATCCACATCCCACCCACACCCCTGCAAAAGTAACCACCATGAAAAACTTCTCCAAAGCTAACTTTGGGCTCCTAAAAACAGAGGTGGCTAACTTCCCGGCACCCATACAAATGGAGAATTGTTGCATGACTGCCAAATCGTACACCAATGCACTCTACGAACACGTACACAAATGCATGGATCTCGCCATACTCAATAGAACCAGGACTCTCTCCTCCAAAAATACGAAGCCAGTCTGGTGTTCCCCTGCCATAAACAAGCTCTACAAGAGAAGGAGGAAACTGATGCAGAGTAAGGTGAAGTCCCAAGACTGGAAAAACTCCCTTATCAGCCTCAACAAAAAGTTGAGATCTCTCATCAAATCCTCTAAAGCTAGCTATGAAAACAGAATTGCAGTAGATAGTTAAGACGACCACAAGACTGTCTATAGTTATGTAAAGAATCTCCATGGCAATACCCAGATTTGCTCTGAGCTACTGCACAATGGTACCATCCTATACTGAGCCAACAGATATTGCCAATATACTGGCCGACAGATTAATTGCCAACTTTACCCCTCTCTTCCCTCCCAAAGGACCTATCACATTAACAGTAGATTGCCAGGCACCCAGCATTACTGCTGCACAGGTTAAAACAGCACCATCCAAGGTCAAGAATACAGTTTCTATGGGACCTGACAGTATCCCTGGCTGTGTTCTACATGAACTACAGAATGAAATGGCATCTCACCTGTGTGCCCTGTTCAATCACAGCCTCACCTCAGGCTTTGTCCCTACCGAATGGCGCACTGCTAGTTATCCCTCTCCACAAAGGAGGAGTGACTACAGACCCTGGGAACTATTGACCCATTAGCCTAACGAGTCTGATATGCAAAGCTATGGAACGCATCATCATGGACCTAATAAACAATGATATAGGGAATCTCCAAACTCTGGATCCCACACAGTTTGGTTTTGTGACTGGTAGATCATGCCTGTTCAACTTGGTCGACTTCTTTGAGTCAGTCACCAGAGTTGTGGATGAAGGCAAGGTGGTTCACACAGCCTACATTGATCTGGCCAAGGCCTTTGATACCATTCCCCACTCAGGAATCATAGAAAAACTCAGTAAGCTAGGCATCAACCCCTATATCACTAGGTGGGTTGCAAACTGGCTTACAGATAGAACCCACAGTGTGAAAGTAGCTGACTCCAAGTCGGACTGCTGACCAGTCACGAGTGGAGTCCCACAGGGTTCAGTCCTGGGTCCTGGGTCCTCTCCTGTTTGGTATATACTTCTCTGAAGTCCAGGCCAACACGAAGGGACTTTGGCTGACAAAGTTCCCAGACGATTGCAAGTTGGGAGCTATTATTAACTCCCCAAGTGATGTTGACATCCTACAGAAAAGGCTTCACTGAGACCAACGACTGGTGTCAGAACCATGGCCTTAAGCTCAATGCCAAAAAATATGTCGTCATCCCTTTTGGGAAAAACCCAGTTCCCATAAATTACCACATCGATGGTAGTCCACTGAACACAGAAGGTGTTTTAAGAGATCTGGGAACACAGGTTGACAGCAACCTCTCTTTTGACCACCACATTGCCACTGTGGTCAGAAAGTCCTATGTGGCACATCTCATTACTAAGGGTTTTGCATCCAGGAAGAAATTATTAGGCCAATCATCGAGTACAATGCCCCATTTGGCATGTATCTCACTAGACGCCTGCAACAACTGGAGAGGCCTCAAAAGTACCTCACAAAGAAGATTCTAGGCCTTAAACACTTGTCCTATATGAACAGACTCAAAAAAACTCCAACTATTCTCTGTCTCATATCACCTACTTAGGAGCAATCTCTGCTTGATTTACAAAGCCATGTCTGACCCAGCTCTGTTAGAAATGCTACATCTAAAGAAATCCCAATCCCTCCACACCACACGCTCCAGAGACCTCAGCCTCATTACCACAATCAACAAAATGTGCAGGAGGGACAGATTCATAACCCAGAGACTGTTCATGCTGTGGAATAGACTTCCCATACATGTCAAACAGAGCACCTCACTGGCCCTCTTCAACAGAAATCTTGATGAGTGGATGGGAACTAGAAAATTCACCCCAGGGATCACTCCAGTGGCTCTACTTGACAGAAGCACTGGGAACTAAGGTTGGTTGGCACGATGGCAGGGTAATCCTATGGGCTAGGTTTGTAAAGGCTCCAGGCTATCTATTAGCATAGTACAAACCTATGAACCTATTAGGCTTAATGTCCTATTGTTTATCACATGCTGCTGAAGATTTTTTCAACGTGAAGGACTAGTCTGAATTGTAGGTACATCTTACAATTACTGAAAAATTTTACAGTTAATCAAGACATGATGGCCCAAAGGAAAGAACTCAAAGAGCTGACATTGAAGGAAAAGGTTGGTCTCTGTTTTTCTGGAAAGCAGCAACCAAAGAAAGATGGTGGAACATTTTGGTGTTAGCAAGACCACAGTTAGCAACATCCAAAAATGTAAACATAAGTACTTGGAGAGAGATGGTAAGGAAAGCTGAGACCTACAGTAGAAAAGATGGAAAACTTCCCTCGATGAAGTCAATAAAGTAACATTAAGCTGGTTCAAACAAATGAGGGCAGTTAACGGCCAAATGTCTGGGCCAATGATCCAAAACATTGCTAAAAAATTTGCAGAGGAATTCAGTTTGGCAGATTTCCAGGCATCGAGTGGTTGGCTTGAGAAATTTAAACTGTGACACGAGATCTCCCAGAAAGTCTTGGGTAGTGAATCCAATGCAGTTCAAGTAGAAGTTGTGGAAGAGTTCATCAAAAAGTTCCTGTACTTCGCCAGAGGCTTCAGAGATGATGACATCTTTAACACTGACGAGTGCGGACTCTTTTACAAGGTGATGCCCAACAGGAGCCATGTCATGAAGGGTGATAAATGTAAGAGCAGAAAACTTTCCAAAGAACATTTCACAGTTCTGCTTTGTGCTAGCTCAACCGGAGAGAAACTAAAGGCCTTGGTGACTGGTAAATCAGCAAAGCCACGTACATTCAAAAACCTGAAGCCTGAAGACCTCCCTATCACTTGGAGATCAAACAAATGCGCATGGATGGCTGGTACCTTATTTGAGGAGTGGGTAAGGGGCATCAACCAAGAAATGAAGAAGAAATGGTCTGTTCTCCTTTCTTGACCAAGACATCTTCAAAACATTTAAAATGCACTACCGAGCCCAACTCCTGCAGTGGGTCATTACTAAACCACAAACCTGTGGTAGCAACTTCATCCGCTGCAGCAGTTAGTGCTCTGGATGCTGTCCTCTGGATCAGTACTGCTTGGAATACAGCTCAGCCAGAAATGATACAGAAGTATTTCAAGAAATATGGATTTGTCATAACCCAAGAGCATGATGTTTTGGCCCCGTCAGACAGTCCATCTCCCATGGCAGAATTTGAAGGAATAGATTTTGAAGGTTTTGTTGCAATGGATGATGAGTTGCTAACCTGTAATGAACCTGACCCAGAAGCAATTTTCCAAGTGATATTGACCGAAGTACAGACCAGCATAAAAGTACATGAAGCAGCTGAAGTGGAAGAAGCAAGTGTAAGAATAACAGAAATTGCAGAGACTCCAAAAGAGGAGAATGTCCAACATCTGATAATGTAGTTGAAGTCATTTGCTGTGGAAAAATGCCCAGGTATGCTGAGTGGTGTAGCCAGCACTGAGAGTGCTCCCTTCACTTACCTTTGTAATAAGAATAAGAAACAGACCAAGATTGACTCTTTTCAGAAAGAAAGATTAAACCATGAGAAAATGTATTGATTTTGTATGATACTGTATGTATGATTTTACTGTGTTTTGATTGTGTATGATTTTTTATGATATTCTCTAATAAATGCTGTACAAGAAAGTAAAGTACATGTACGTATCAGTAAAGTAGGCCTAGTTCCTTATGTTGACCAGTTTGTTACAGTCCTTTGTGTGGTTAACTTACAGAGGTTCTATTGTAGTAACTTCGATCTGCCCCCTCCAACTTGTTTGCTAATGTAATCCATCACCACTATAAACAGCAGTGGGCTCAAAGCTGAACCCTGGTACACACCCATTTGTGAGAGTGAACACTTTTTGATTTCAGTTATTGGGTTCTTGTACATAGCTTACACTAATCCTGCCAGTGCTTCTGGGACTTCAAACCACTACAGGACTGCCCAAATCAGCATTCTTGGGGCATTGTTATATACTTTCTCCAAGTCTAAGAATGCCCAGTTGGACTCTTTCCTCAACTATCTCTCTCACTACAAACATCAGGTTATTTGTGCTGCATCCTGATCTGAATTCAAACTGCTCATCTTCCATCTTACTTTATACTACTCTGCATATTCATTTATCAAGAACCATCTCCAGGACTTTCATGCAGTGTGATAGGAGTTTGATCCCTCTGTACTGCCCACAGTTGTGAATGTCCCCTTTGTCCTTGAACTCTGGTACTAGTATGCTTATTCTCCAGTCAGCTGGGATAAGCCTTTCTCTCCACACTGCTATGAATACTCTCAGGCGCCATTTCTCTCCTATCTCACCCAGTATCTTTATCATATCTGCTGTGACTTCATCTGAGCATACTGCTTTTCCTGACTTCATCTTCCTTAGTGCTGTCCATTTTTCTATGGTAGACTCTTCCTCTTCTCTCATTGGAGACTATGTCTGGGGCAGTACACTTTCTGTGGGGTTTTCTTCATTCAGAAGCTGCTGGAAGCGCACCTTACATCTGCCTTTGATGTCCTGTGGACTGGAGGAGAGCAGGTTGTTGCTGGCATCCCTTATGAAGGGTGTCTATCTTCTTTGTTTCTGTCTTTGTCTAGCAATCTGATACAGTTTTTATACCATATACTGACTTAGTTTCCAGAAGCTGGTAAAGTACCTGTGATGCCTTGTTCTTTGCTATTGCAATTCCTTTCTTTGCGTCTTTGTTAGCCAACCAGTGCTCTTTCTTAGCCTGGTCCATCTTCCACTTTTTCCTACATGCCTTCTTTCTTTTGATGATTTCCTGAACTTCCACTTTCCACAACCAGCTTTCTTTATGTACGTTATTTCCATACCTGGGTCAGCCACATATCTGTTCTGTAGTCCTCACACATGCTGTTTTCAGGTGCTGCCATTCTTCTCAATCTCCATCTATTTCCTCTTCTTCTTGAGGTGCTAAAGCCCTGAGTAATTCCATGAACTGTTGGACTTTCTAGTCAACTTCCAGGTCTTCAGCCTGGTCTCTGTTGACCTTGTAGCCTTCCCTGACCACTGCTTGCAGCTGATCATAGCAACCAGCGATTTATGCTTTGGGCTGGCTGTTTCACTGGGTAAGACTTTGCAATCACTGATTCTACCCCAGTGCCTTTTCCTTACTAGGAGGAAGTCTGGCTGAGTTGCATGTTGGCCACACTTGTATGTGATCTTGTGACTCTCTCTTTTTGAACCATGTGTTGGCTACTATCAAGCCATTTACTAGACAGAAGTCTAGAATGGCTTCTCCTTTATTCCTGTTATCCCACCCATTTGGACCCAAACAGCGTCTGTTCCAATATGTGCATTCAGGTCACCCTGTTGTCCTGCTTTATCTAGTATATCCTGCAAATGCTGTCTGAATGCACTGTTTTCTTCACTTTCACAACTCTGCTGGGAGGCATAAGCTTTTCATTAGACTGGAGTCGGATTGCCACGAGTCTCACTAATTCCGATACTATCCCACACTACCTACTGAAGCCTCTACCTCACAATTTCCACAGCATTTCTGGATCCCTGGCTAAGTGTCTTTGCTGCACAGCCCTTCCAGCTTATCTCCAGTTTACAAAGGCTGTCTAGCCTCCTGCTTACTATCATGTCATCCACTTCCAAGCTGTGTCCCATCAGTGACCCTACACTGAGTGTAGTAGTTCATGTTTGGCAGGTTACATCCAGCTTTCACTCAACAGAGCTATCCTGAGAAAGGCAAACTGGGCACCAGCTAGCCAGTAGCTTATTGACCCAGGGTTGCTGGGCTTTATGATGGGCATACACTGATGAATAGGGGCATATATGCACTTCTCCCACCATTAGTATGGGTCCCTGGAGTAGGTCGGGACCTCAAACCACTTATCACCAGCAAATACTGATGCCCGTGATATTGGTCAACACAACTGAATCACCTAGAGCCATAATTTACACCAAGTGGCTAACCCTGCTATGGTGCCCTGTCTGTGATCAGTGTTCTCCTATCATGAGGATACTGCACACCACAGTAGATGCCTAAAACCAGTCTGTGCTGCTGCCCCAAGTTCCATTATTTGAGTTTGTGATGGAAACACACAGCATATTTTTCAGGGGTGGAAGAAATCCCATACAGATACATGGAGAGCATGCAAACTCGAAACGGGTATTGGCCAGCAGTCAGGATTGAAGCTTGTACCTTGTGCTTTGGAGGTGAATACCTTAACCATTAGGCTCTGGTCTTCAGGCCCTTAAACTGTGAGACACACATTCTGAAGTGTAAGGAGCATATCTTTAACCGTATTGTAGACTGGGGAGTACAGGATGAAAGCTTGAAGGCCTCTTTGATCAGCCAATCCCAGGCCTACTGACACCTGGGAAAGCATGCTCTAAAATTTGGATATGATGCTATACATTTTGGCATCAGCACTGCTAAGTGATTAGTCATGAGGGGGTATCCTTGGCTGGGAACTTTGTCTTTGAAGAAGGGATTTATTTTTCAGACCCCCATCTTATAATGTGATCAAGACGTTGGAGGACAAAAGGAAGATGTAGAGTCAGTCAGACATGGTTCACCCTCTTTCTCTGAAGCCTAATAGAAATTATGTCTCTAATCAAGGGATCCAATGTTTATTTTTATCCATTTCAAACTTTGGGTTGTCAGATCCAATCAGACCTGACTTTGGTGCTTTCTTCTAAAGCTGTGGATCTGAGGCTTTGAGGCTCTGACTCCTCCCATACCCATACTTCAGTCCTCTTCACTAAATTATCTCCGATCTCGCTTGCTACCTGAACCTTCCAGATGTGTGTCCAAGAGCTATTTTTTCATAAGTAAAGGTGTTCTTTTTGTATAAATAATAGTGATTTTTGATTTCCTCCCCTTTAACTTAGAGTTATAGTTTTATGCAGATGTGTTTAGTATTATAGGTATTTGATAGTTTTCTTACTGTTAGTATAGTAGTGTGATTGCAGTTAAGATATATGGTTGCTAGTTAGCTGTTAGATTTTTTATTCTGGGTAGTTATTTTCAAAAAAGAGTTTAAGAAAGTAGTAGTGAATAACATTTTTTTATTAACAGTTTTATTTTAGTGTGCTGCAGTGAATCTTTCTCATGTCAGAAAACCCCCAAGAATTTAAGAAGTGCACAGCCTGTGAACATACACTTCCACGCAAGACCTGCACTCACTCTGTATCCATTGCTTACGTTCTGCCCATATACAGGCTGATTGTGGTATCTGCGCTTCATTTGGGTCCAGGGCCATGTAAGGCAGTATGAGAAACTTGTATTGAAAGGCTTGCTCCCCCCTCCCCCGACAGGGTCTTCTTCATAAACCTTGTGTTCTACTTCAAGGCCAGTCTCCACTTCAGCTTCACCAGGCAGTAAAATTGAGAAAAAGAAGGAAAAGAAATGGGAGAATTTGAAAGAAAATCAGAGTGATAGAGCTGGAGAAGAAAGATCTGAAAAATCTAGAAAAGGGTATGCATATCAGAGATCCTTCAGGCCCAGCACCTAAATCTCCAAGGAAGTTGGATCCCCCAGTTATTTGGAATTGATCTCCCTCTCCTCAAACTACGTACTCCCTGGAGCAAGTTAGTCCTAGGCTCCATTTACCTATCTTACAGGAGAGATGATACTCAAGAACAGAAGTTCATGGCACCATCATCAAGGTTGGCTAGATCCACCTGAAGTCTTACCAAGATGGACGACCGTATGAGGAGGAAATTAAGGACAGAAATCCAGCTCACAGTACTCTCAGTGCTGTCTCCATGAGACATTCCTTCTACAGATCCAACTACCCTTCTTATTTTCTCCTCAGTACTGGTCCACTCTTTGGATCTGGTCTCCACAGGTCTGAGCCCTCCCAGTGCATTTCGGTATGAACAGACAGCTTGAGGATCTTCAGTGTTAACAACATCACTTAGTCTCTTGACTCTAATTCTCTCAGATCAAGATGACTCTGAGCTGAAGCATTGATGCTGGGGTTCTGGTGGTAGTCAACTCTGTTTTCAGAGTCATCTCTGCATCTCGGGGCCTCTGCGATTGACAGCTTCAGTCAGAGGTCTTCTTTGGAGCTGACCTCAACTGGACCAGGGAAGGTTGCCGAGTATTTCAATAGGAGGGACATTTCTTGTACTCCAGTCATGGCATCTGCTTTCAAAGCTTTTGAATGGGTCTTAGCTGGACCAAGAATTCTGGTACTGCCTTTGGGTTTAGCTCTGTCCCAACTCCCCAGTAGATCCTGTGACTTATTCCTCTTATTCTGATCAGAGACCATCAGTACTTGTAGGCTTGGAGGATACTTTCCTTTCTATTTCCCAGAGACAAGGTCCTAGAAAGCAGATGCACAGAGGAAAGCACTTAGACTCTTCCCCAGAATATATTACTGAGGACACAGATTTGGATGAAGGTGAAGGTTCCCCTAGAAGACTTCACATTTCTTAGCATCCTCCAATTGATGAGACGGGGGTGGGGGTTGAACCACCAAAACCCTTCCCCAGATGAATCTGCGTTCAAGGCCTTTGGTACTGGCTCATGTGCATCTTGGATGGTACAACCAATGAATGCCATTATAGACTTTGTGGCACAGTGAGTATGGAAGGACCCTGATGTAGCGGAACCTGCCAATAAGAAACCAGATATTATCGTAGCTCTAAAGGACAGTAAACATTGGAGAAGAGGACCACTAGTAGATGTCATGGTAGTAGCAGGCGCCACAAAAGAAATCATCTGAAGAGAGGTTTTTTGTTTACCTACCCAACGGGGAGTCAAGGGTGCTGGACAGCTTGGGAAAAGGGACTTGTGCTTCAGTGACTTTCACACTTAGAATGCTGAATTACCTTTTGCACGAGTCGTTTTTCAGAGGGACCTGATAAAGCAACTTTCCAAGTCCTTCACTGTTAACTTACCAGCAGATGTTTAAAAAACAGTGGACAATAAACTGTCTGCCCTCCAATCCACTTTTAACATGGCCATGCATCTGCTTTGCAGCACAGCCAGTGGTACAGCCAGAGCAGCAGACACCAGCATCACCATGTGTCAGCATGCCTGCATGCATGCATCTTTGTGATTTCATGGAAAGCTTTAAGATGCCCTTCATTGGCTTCACCCTTTTTGGACCAAAAGCTAAACTCTAGTAGTGAACAAGATGGTAAGACCCTGTGTGCTGTGAGACTCTCTTTCTCCACCACATAGAGAACCTTTTCTAGGAACAAAAGGGGTGGTAAGAAGATGTGGTTCAGAAAATGAGAAAGTCACTCCTGGAGAACGACAACCCCACCCCCTTGAGGCAGAGGGGTGGTAACTCAAATAAACATCACCCCAGGGCAAAGGGAGACCACATAATTGGGGGTTTTGCATTCCTTTCACTGAGAAACCTTTTAAGGGCTCTTGAAAGGCTACCCAACTGCCGTACTCTGGAGATAGTTGGCAGAGCTTATCCGTACACTCACAAGTCTGGCAAGATGATGTACTTAACATCCAGGAATTCTATGTAATCACCATAGGTTATACCATTCCTTTTTTATACCCTCCAAATAAGTTAGATTCCTGACATTACACCCAATCATGTGGAATCTGCAGCAACAAAGATTTCAAAGTTGCTAGAAAAAAGTTATCTAATGGGTTCTCCAAGACCATTTAGGATCCAGAGTCTATTTCAGGTTCTTTTTAGTCTGAACAAATTGACAGGGAACTTCAGGCCAGTTTAGGACCTCAGCCATCTCAATCAATTTATGAGACAGAGAAAGTTTTGGATGGTCAGTGTACAAGTCCATATTACATATGTTGAGGAAAGATGATTGGTTGTGCTCTGTAGATTTCCAGGAAGCCTACTGTCACACAAAGGTACAGAGATAATGCAGGAGATTACTCCATTTCCAGCTTGGAGCCAATCATTTTCAATTCAGAGAGCTGTCCAATCTCACCCACAGCCCCCTGGGTATTTACAAGTTATGGCAGTGGTAGTAGTGCATTTCTAACTGCAAGTGATCCAGGTTTTCTTGTACATAGAAGATTGTTTTCTTACTGCTTACTTCCAGGGATTTGCTGGTACAACACCAGAAACTATTACTTCTCCTTACACAGCTGCTGGGGGTCACAGTCGATCAAAACTCCAGTTGTGTCTCATGCAACGAACAGAGTTTATAGGATATCACATCAACAAAGTTCTTCAGACTGCCACACTCCCAGACAATAGGGTGCTATCCTTATGTATATCAGCCTCTCAGGCAATTTAACACAATCATATGCACTTTGCAGGGTGGCCATGAGAGTGTGGCAATGGGCAATGTCTTCCCATCATTTCCTGATAGCAAAGGGTCTCCTGAGGATGTCAGATGTACTACTGGACAAGTGAGGCAGGTTGATTTTACTGACTCATGAGTGGTCTCTCAACCAGACAGTGGTGACAGAATTTTTCAGCTGTTGGGGCCAACCTTGCTGTGACTTCTTTGCCTCATACTTGAACAAGTGTAGCAATTACTTTGCCCTAATTCCTCCACAGATGGAGTCATTGAGGGATGCCCTAGTTCACAATTGGCCCTCTGGTCTCCTTTATGTCTTTCCCCAATGCCACTTTTGTCAAAATTCATTCAGAAAGCCAGAAGGGGCAAGACCAGAGTGATCCTCCTTGCTCTGTTTTGGCCCCATCTGGTTTGGTTCCACTTTTGACCTCGTTTGTTACACTCTCCTTGGGTGTTGAATTCTAATCCAGATCACTGCAGTCACCAGTCAGGACTGGCTGTACCAGATCTAAAAGCCATAAAGTTGACTGGATAAATGCCAGGCTTTCTTCTTCAGTGGCCATTATTATTTCTACCTCTCAAAAAGTGTCTACCAAACAGATTTATCAAAACAAATGGGAGAAAAAAATCTATTTGGGTAGCTTTGAGAGGATTAGATCCATTTTCCGCTCCTCTTACATCAGTCTTAGATTTCCTATCAGAACTTTTTCAGAAAGGATCTAGTTTCTCCACTGTCAAGTTGCAGATAGCCACTCTATCAGATTTTCACACAGGGCATAATGGCACATCTGTATTCTCTCTTAAAGTCTCCAAAACCTTCCTTGGGGATGCTTTCTTACTCAGACACTCCCAATCAGGGATCCACTTCCCCCATAGAACATCATTATCATGCTTCAAGCTTTGACCTAAAAACCCTTCTAACAAGCAGCTTCAATAGATTTCAAAGACCTCTCATAAAATATAATTTTTCTTGTTGCAATTACATCTGCTAGATACGTTTCTGAATTACAACCACTATCTTGCAAACCACTATACCTCATTTTTATGAAGACAGTAGCACTGAGAACAAATTCTTCCTTGCTACCAAATGCGACATCCAAAGTAAATTTTAATTAGTCCATTGATTTGTCAGTATTTTTCCACAGGTTCTCAAATAAAGAATACATGCACACGCGCGCACACACACACACACACACACGCACATATATACTCTACACACATTAGATGTTGACAGATGTCTCAGATTTTATTTACATTGAACCAATGACATCATTCAGATCAACTGTTTGCATCATTAAATCGGGGAAAAAGCATATCAAAAGTCACAATTTCAAATGGCATTTATTTTTGTTTATAATAACTTGTATTTACCCCTACATATGAAACCAAAAGCTCATTTCACATGAGCAACAACCACTTCTCTGGCATTCATGAAGAGTTCCCATTGGTGACATTTGTGCAGAAGCAACATGGTCCATGATTAACACCTTTGTGTCTCAGTACAATTTGGATGGGGTCTCCAGGGAGCATTCCTCCTTTGGTTCCAGTGTTCTTAGGAATGTTCTTTCTTGATGCCATGCAGGTTCTTTCTGCAGCCTGGAAATCCATCCCTGAAGGCTGAATCAGACAAAAATAGAAGCATTGCATATTAAAATTATGTACTTACTATAATGATAGATCCATGTTGTCTCATTTTCTTCCAGTTCAACAACCCTCCCTCCTTCCCTTTCCAGTATAGTTACTGATAGCTTATGGTGATTGGGCAGACCTCACCCAAGACCCTGTCTGTTAATTTCTTTTTGTACCTTTCTGTGGTATTAGCATGTCCCCCAACTGTGACACCAAAATGTTTCTTCAGCTATAGTAGGGAATCAATTTTCTAGGTATAGGTTAGCAAAATCAGTCTGAGGCAATTTAGTGAAGTGGAGGAAATTGGGAGGAGTCGGAGCCTTGAATCCACAGCTTTAGAGGAAGGCGCCAAATTTGGATCCGACAAGCCAAAGGTTGAGATGGACCAAAATGAGATAACTTTGATCTATTGTCATGGTAATTACATCTTTTGTTTTTACTACATGAGTTGGCATAAAGGCAAGCAGCCAAAAAAGTAAGAAGGCCTTACAGAAGATAAAATGGCAGTAGGAAGACAGTGGTATATTGTGGCCCCTTGGGCTCCACTCCCCACCAGGGAAGCAGTTGTGACTGTATAAACATTCTCTGTTAATCCCCAGAAAAAAACTTTATCCCTTTATCTGCATGCCACACACATCCCATGATAGGTTGCTGCCTGGTTCATTTCTTCTAGAACTGGTCAAACATTAACTACAGACCAGTGGGTCTCATAAATTGTCTCGGGTGTACAGACTTCATTATGCAGTCCAACCAATAGGATGGCTTCCATCTGTCTCAAAAGACCAAGAACATCTGGTTAACCCCCCCCCCCCCCGGTAGAAATATTGGTGCAAAGAACTATAGAGCCTATTCCCTCCAGCCCTAATACCAGTGTCCCAAGACAAGATGGGTCCTGGAAACTAGTTCTAGACTTGTCAAAGTTAGTCTTAAATTCCAAAGTTCAGGATGATCCTGTAGGGGCTCTTGCCCTTCTTATTCATATCTGTCCTGAAGTGCATTGCATAGCCATATATCACTTGCAGTGTTCAGTCAATTGGTTGAACTGTTCCAGCAGCCAAGTAAGTACCACATGGAGGTTTCTTCTGTCTCATCTGTATTGCATTATTATTATTTTGCTAAGCCTGGTACTGCTTTTAGTTCAGAAGAATATTTAGTGAAGGCTGTGTGTTATGTGGGAAACAACCCCCCCCCAAAGGATTTACATTCTGTTTGTGTTCTGTGTCTGCCCAGAGCATGACGTGGGCTCTTTACTGTATTACACTTCATTCACCCTAAAGGTAAACTGTAGAAAATGCAGGTCTAGGCAGGAGTTCGAACCAAAAGAAGGGGCACACACCTGATCCTATGCCTCAGTGGCATCTACCGAAGTCTTCAGGAGCCTCCTCCCTAAGAAACACAGCAAGAAGCAGCAGCAATTGGAAGGAGGACATTTTGAATGACTGGTTTACATGGTTCTAGTAGCACTGTGTACTGTGAGGTGCTTTTACATTTCCTGTCCACAGTGTGTATTTCATCTGAGGCCTCTGGGCAACTGCTGTGCCAGGAACACATGCTGTCAGCTTTTTGCATATCCTGTACAGCCAACAAGCCCATCATGCTTCTTGAGGCTGAAGGCCCTTCAGTGTGCAAAGTCTGCATTGTAATAGGAGGGGAAGACAGGATCCCTATTTTTGCGTGTGAGAAGATTCGTAGTGATGACATTGAAATCTGGGTCCCCTACAACCTGAGGTTTCCAGGGCTGCCATTCCCAAATTTTGAGGAGCAAAGGAAATTTCCAGGTTACCTAGGCTGAGCTATGCCTCTTCCAAGGCTTTGAGTCCCTAGCCAAGCTGGTTGAATTTGTTCATAGAGTAGTATGCTACACTTGGAGGTACCTGAGGTGTCTTGGGATCCCCTCAAAAAGGAAAAGGGTAGATCCTCTCTGATTGGATTCAGATACCCATGACTCAGAAATTAATGAGATGGCCTACCAGAGTCCAGCTATTGAAAACTATGGCACTGAAGATACTGTGTCTTCTACTCAGAGGTGTCTTCCTTTTTGGACTGCAGTGGGAACCTAAAGAATATTCTGAAGCCCGGTAAAGGTGCAGGACCTATGTGAAAGTGACTGAACCTAAATTTCTAAATATCCTGGAAAATGTTTAACAATGCTTATTTTGAGTCTGACTGCCTCCACCCTGTTCATATAAAGCCTGACCAGCTTTACAATGTCAAGTACTCCCATAAATACCTTGTATAGGAACCTCTTGGTGAATCCAGGTGTGGTATCTCTGGACCCTAGCAGCAGAGCTACCTTGGCTTCAACCAAGAATCAGATTTCCAATGATAAGAAGTGCAGAGCATTCAGATTTGGGAAAGAAGTATACCACCCTCTATTACCTTTTCTTTCAAATATTTACATTGGCAATCCCAAGTGCAGCAGCAGTATGTGTTGATGGCTAAGGTAGAAAGTATTTCAGGCAAAGATCTGAATCAGGAGATGCCAGTTCTATGTAACCTTTCATGTGGCTGAGCATTCTGAAAAATGTGGCTGCCATTCCTTTGACACACCATGCTGGTTAGCAACTACTGGGTCTATAACACAGAGGAGACATGTCTGGTTGAGGACCTCACCCCTGCCATATGTTCAGATTATTAATGATCCTTTGAACGAGGATCTACTTTTGGACTGCCTGCTCAGGAAATTGGATGAGAAGGGAAAACCACCCCATCTTTAAGGCAAATTTTTCAGACTCTGGCTTTAAGTTATAGCACTAACTTCTCAGCAAAGGCTTGATGCTTCATACTGTAAACATAATGGTGTTAGACAGACTTGACACGGAGAAGTAGGTGGGTGTGATGTCCCCTCTCTTGGCCAGTAATCAATCCTCACCACTGACACTGGGGAGGGATGTTCACTTGGAACAAACATGGATACACCCAGTATTTCCAGATGCATCTCTCTGCATTAAGCACAGTTTCCCTTAAGAGCACACAGGGACCACAGCCAGTCTGGGGAGTGGGTCCTCTCTCTCTCTCCTTCCAGAACCCCAATAAGACTACCCACTGGCACAGCTTTAGGGTTGAGTCCTCAGCTGAGTGTCCAAGCCAAGTCCTCCAGCACCTTCTATGTGAAACCAGTGCTTTGTGTCATTCCTCCAAGCAGCTGACACACACACACTTTCAGATCTGATTTTCACACACACATACAGCTGGGAAAGGCTGGCACAGCTTGACTAGCTATGCCCCCTTCTGACCAGACTATATGGTAGTTACACCACCACCAGACACAACCCAAGCCAGCTACTTTCTAAGGCCATTGCAAGGGTATCCAGTTATACTGAGTAAAATTAATTATTAATACAAATGGTAGTGTTTGGTCAATGTGCTAAGGCTTTCAAGAGTGACCACAGTGTCACCAAATAGATACAATTCCTCTCAAAGCTTAAAATATTCTCTAAAGGACCAGCCACAATGAAAAATTTAAATATATTTAATAATGAATAGTAAAAGAACATGAAAATACTAAATATCCATTCACAATAAACACCATAATTTTAACCACAGGAAATATTAAAATAACACAGATGAATGGATTCACACAGATACAGACAAACAATACTTAACTAATCTCACTATATTTTCCTGACTGATCTAAAGAATTACTGTTCCCTGGTCACTTACTAGAGCAAGGCAAGATGAAGTAGGTGAGAGATCCTGCTTGGTCAGGTTCCAAAAACAGAAAGCCATGAGACTTCAGTCTTGCCTAGTATTAAAATATAATTTTTAATGATGGATTATAGAATGACATCACATATATCTGGTCATCTGACTTCTGGTTCCCATGCTACCCCCCTTGGCTAGAAGCTATCAGGATTTAGCACATATAGGTAATTACTAGGCTAACAACTCCAGGGGGCCTTTTTAAGCCTAGCCATGCTTCCCAAAGGTGAGAATCAAACTCTGTACCTTGTGTCTGTAAGGTAAACACCTTACCCAATATGCCAACCCCCCAACCTGTGTCAATAATACACACACAGAGCCTTGCTAAGATCTGCTGCAGATCCTGGAAGTCCTAAAACAATTTCAAACCTCCAACCTTCCAGAGTAGCAAGTAGCTGTATAAGTGGTACATTCTGGGTCATCTCTGCTTAATATCTGAGCTGTGGCCGGCTAAGATCTACCTGAAATCAACTGGACGTATAAGTGAATTAAGTACACTTTTATCTGCTCTCTTTCATATAGTACTGTATTTAATTTATTTATTTGTGTTTCTCACTGAATATTAACTCAACTGACGTTGTGGCTGTCTCTCTACAGTTAGTTTCCCACCCACCCTCCCTGTTCTTGTTTTGGTGTTAATGTTGGTGGCTTTGAAATTGCCCGCCCCTCTTGTAGATTTTGTATTTGGATACTCCTTCTGGGCCCATCTCATTTGTTCACTCTACTGAGTGCAGTGAGATCATATTCTGACTTCAGGCACTCCTATTGTGTACAAAGAAAGCATTTGGGAAGGAACCCTTGTGGTCTCCTAATCCTGCTCTGTTCCCTCCCTCAAAATAAATAAATAAATAAAATATATATTTTATTCAGCTGCTCTTACTGTAACTGTCTTAGTTGCTGTTCTGTGTGCTATCTGTTCAGTTGCTCTTACTCTGCACTTATATTATGTATTCCAGTTTGGTGACCGGGGAGGTCCACTGGACTCGAGAGTCCGTTTTCAGTGGAGGCCCGGGGAGAAAAGCTCCAGATAACAAGCTACAAATAATGTTTACATTGTTAAGCTGCGAAGATTAGCATAACAAGTTACATAACATATAGAATTTTTCACATTGCCAAGTTACTTATCAAGTTGAAATAAAAGAAAGATTATTTTACATTGCATACAGTATGTAGTTGTAAAAAAGTTTTATAGCAGGATGGGTGGTTAGTAGCCTTCTACTTTACTGCCTTCTGCACTTGTTTTTTAGTCATTTGTTAATTTAATTGCATTTATTTGAACTGTATTTGCCATAGAGTTACTACACACTTGGGTGTGCTGGCCTGCACTGCAATTTGAATTGTATTTGCAGCTGTTTTAGCTGCTTTTCTGTAAAAAAAAAAAAAAAAAAAAAATCTAAGCTTGTTTCCTTTTATTTGGCCATTTGGGCAGTTTCCCATCTCTTTCAACTTGCTGGCTTAAAAGCCTGCATTTGTTCCTCGCCTTTCCTATAACTAGTCTAGTCCAGGTACAGATTTGCTCTATCCAGGACTCTTTGCAAGCTTCTGAGCCCCCCAAGCCTTTCTGTGTTGGAAGGAAGCCTTCTAGCTTATTAGTGGGAGTGGTAAGCACTAGATAGCCTATCTATCACAGGAAGAGTGGGTTTTGGCCCAGAAATTGTAGTTCATTGGCCGTTTGGGCAGTTTTTCCATCTCTTTCTACTTTCTGGTTTAAAAGCCCGTTTTGCGTTTGGTCCCCACCTTTCCTGTAACTAGTGTAGTCCAGGTACAGATTTGCCGTATTCAGGACTGTTGGTAAGCTTCTGAGCCCCCCCCCCCCCAGCCCTTCTGTGTTGGAGAGAAGCCTTCTAGCTTATCAGTGGGAGTGGTAAGCACTAGGTAACCTGTCTACCACAGGAGGAGTGATTTCTGGCCCAGAAATTATAGTTTATTGGCCGTTTGGGAAGCTTTACCATCTCTTTCAACCTTCTGATTTAAAAGCCTGTGTTTGTGCTTGTTTCCTGCTTTTCCTGTTACTAGTGTAGTCCAAGTACAGATTTGCTGTATCCAGGACTCTTTGTAAGCTTCTGAGCCCCTCAAGCCTTTCCGTGTTGGAGGGAAGCCTTCTAGCTTATTAGTGGGTGTGGTAAGCATCAGGTAGCCTATCTGCCACAAGAGGAGTGGTCTCTGGCCCAGAAATTGTAGCTATTATCTGTTTGAGAAGTTTTTTTTTCCATTTCTTTCAACTTTCTGGTTTGAAAGCCGCACTTGCGCCTGTTTCCCGCCTTTCCTATAACTAGCCTAGTCCGGTTAGAGAGTTGCTGTATCCAAGATTGTTAGTAAGCTTCTGAGCCTCCCCAAGCTTTGTATTGGAGGGAAGACTTCTAGCTTATCAGTGGGAGTTGTAAGCACTAGGTAGCCTATCCTCCACAGGAAGAGTGAGTTTTGGCCCAGAAAATGTAGTTTATTTGGCTGTTTGGGCAGTTTTCCATCTCTTTCAACTTTCTGGTTTAAAAGCCGCACTTGCACTTGTTTCCCACCTTTCCTGTAATTAACCTACTGGGTAGCACTAGAAAGCCTTAAACTGAAACAAGCCTTCTAGCTTAGAAGAGAGACTTTGGAGTGATTAAGTATCAGTTTTCTGTACTTTCTTGCTGTACTTAACTGTTTTCCACCTAAACACAGATTTTCCAGCATTTATTGTGATTTAAAAGCTTGTTTTTTTCACATATTGTACTTAATTGACTGCCTGCACTTTTAAAAAGTTGTTTTTTGTTTAAATAATTTGTTTAACTGTTGTAGGCTACACCCTAAAGTGTGATGGCCTTTTCTGAGCATTTGTAGTCGTTTAAAGCTGTTTTAAGTGTATTTTTTACTGTTTTTGCCTTATCTTTAAAAAAAATTCCTTGTTTTCCGCCTTTCTAAGCTAGTATAGTCCAGTTTTCAGGCTAGTGCTGAATTCAGGGCTGTGATACTAGTTTCTGAGTTTCCCATACCTTACTTGGATAGAAGGAAGTTTCTCTGTTCACCTGTGAGAGAGGGGAGCTTTGAGCAGCCTATCTGTCCCTTGAGGAGTGGTTCCAGCCCAGAAGTTAGTAGTTTATTGGCCATTTTGGGCTAATTTCTATCTCTTTCATTTCCCTACTATAAAAAACGCGTTTGCACGGTTTTGCGAGCCGGGTAGCTACGGTTAAATTATTCCTGGCTCCACTAAGTCTCCTCTTCAGTTTTTCCCTTGAAACTAGTCTAACTCTCAACCTAAGCACTCAAAAGGCATCCTACAGCCCAGCACTTGCCCAAACCTAATAGCAGGCACTAATATACCCTGACACTTGATTGCCCAGCAGGGCAAGGCTGTTTATTCACCCCTCACTAACCAAGCAACTAAGCAGCTCACTCTACTATTCAGGCATGACCAAAGGGCAATTTCAGGTGTACTCTCCAGTCCATCTGGTGAATCTGGGTATCCTGAGGCAATATTACAACTGCCTCATGTACACAGACAACCCTCTCCTCCTACCACAAAACACGAACATATGTGAGAGATGCAATTGTACAGCCAAACTGGAGGCTAAGCTGTCTCCACCCAAGACTGGAACAGACAGTCAAGAGGGGAAGGTTAACACTTGCACCACACCTCCAGCCACACACAGACCTACTAAAACAGCACTGGCAAAAATACATGTAAGTGCACAAAATCATACTCAGAGGCTCTAAATAAAAACCTGCAAAAGCATCAGAGACCTCCAAAGTAGACACCCAAACAACCTGCACCTCCCGTCACAAACCAGTCAACACATAAAACACAAAATCAGTGTGCCGCACAATCGCAACCCTTAAGGCGAAATAACATACCTAACACACTAGTAATAGGTGATTCTATAGTCAGGCACACTGACGTCCCACTCACTAGGCTAGACAAGCAGAAGGTTACTGTTAGCTGCCTGTCGGGAGCCAGAATCCACCACATAACACAAGCATTCAGGTCACTCCAGAACAAGTACAAATATGACACTGTCATTGTTCATGTTGGTGTGAATGACCTGAGACGTACCTCCCTGGACTACATGAAAAGAGACATGAAAGAGCTCTTTGATCATGTAGTCCAGGCTGGTATGACCCTGATCCTGAGTGGCATCCTGCCCTCACCAAGAATGATACCTCAGTATAAAAAAAAAAATGATCAATTTCAACAATTGGCTAAGCTTCTGGTGTCATTCAAAGGGAATGCAGTGTCTGTCAGTCTGGGACGACATGCTTGACAAGCTGCGTTGCTTCACAAGAGATGGCTTGCACCTGTCACCCCTAGGCTTTTGAATACTGCCCCCATAGTGCCTTTTTTAGGCAAGGCAAAAAAGTCAAACCCACCTCCGTAAACAGCACAATTAACAAAAAACTGAGGGTTATGCTACTCAAAGCCAGGAATTTAAATCTCAAAATGCACGTGCTCGAAGCACTCCTCAGTATGGAGAACGTCGACACCTGTGCAGGAACTAAAACCTGGTTCAAGGCTCCAGAGAGCACCCCAGCATTACCGGGCTACAACTCATACCACAGGTTTCGGCCACAGAACATGGACCAAAACACAAAAGGAGGGGGTGTATCCATATTCATCAAGGATACCTACACCTCCAGGTTAGTGTCACAGCATGATACCTCTGAGATCGTTCATATGCAACTAACATAGGGCAAATCTGTAATGCAAATTGTGGCCTGCTACAGATCACCCTCCATGATCCAGGACCACTACGCTACCTTTCTGGCGACACTGGAAAACATGAAGGTCTTACCGAACACCCTGATATTGGGCGATTTCAATTACCCTACCATTAACTGGGAAAACTACTCAAGTACAAACTCCCAGGCCCAGTGCTTCCTGGAATTCATTAACTCAAATGTCCTGGATCACCTGGTAAACTCCCCTACTAGAGGTGAAAACATATTGGACTTGGTCATCACCAACATGGGCGACAGGTGTTCCACACCAGAGGTCGACCTGTCACTGGTTAGATCAGACCATAGACTAATCACTCTGGATGTCCACACCACACCCAACTAAGGAAACCACAGTAAAAAACGTTTCTAAAGCAAACTTCACCTTACTTAAGACAGAGGTGGTAAGTTTCACGGCCCCCACGCTAAAGGATAATGCTGCCCAAGATGCAGAAACCTTTACAAATGCACTCTAAGAGCACCTACAAGCATGGATCATGCTATCCCTAGCAAAACCAAGACTCTCTCCTCTAAGAGAAGGAAACCAGTTTGGTGGACCCCTGCCATAAACAGGCTATATAATAGAAGGAGGAATCTAGTTCAGAAAAAAAGCAAATCCCAAGAAGGAAAGACATCCCTGATCAGTATCAGTAAGAAACTAAGGTCCCTCATAAAGTCATCCAAGGCTAACTTTGAAAGAAAAATAGCCAGGGATTCAAAAGATAACCACAAAGCCTTCTTTAGCTATGTTAAGAATCTAAGTGGCAACTCGCAGATATGCACTGAACTAGTGCAAAATAGCACAAAATATACTGAACCTACTGATATTGCCAACATCCTGACAGATAGATTCAGTGTAAACTTCACCCTCTGTCACCCCCAAAAAGGCCCACAACAATACGGGAAAAGAGTAGTATCCGAGAAATCACAGATGCACAGGTGAATACAGACCTTTCAAAAGCCAAAAACACAGTGTCAGCGGGGCCAGATGATGTCCCAGGCTGTGTTTTGCATGGACTACAGAACAAACTAACCCCCACCTAAACACGCTGCTCAACCTCAGCCTCTCCACAGGCTATGTGCCCATAGAATGGCGCACAGCAACGGTTATTCCTCTCCACAAAAGAGGGTCCACAACTGACCCTGGTAACTATCGCCCCATAAGCCTGACTAGCCTGGTCTGCAAGGCTATGGAGCGCATCATCATGGAACTCATTAACAAAGACATTGGGAACCTCAAAACACTGGAACCTGACCCAGTTCGGCTTTGTTAAGGGCAGATCATGCCTACTAAACCTGGTTGACTTCTTCAAGACAGTCACCAAGGCCATAGATGAGGGAAAGGTGGTTCACACAGCCTACCTTGACCTCGCCAAGGCTTTCAACACCATTCCCCACTCGGGTATTACAGAAAAACCCACCAGCCTGAACATAAACTCTTATGTCACGAGATGGTTTGCCAACTGGCTTACAGACAGAGCTCACATGGTAAGAATAGCAGGCTCCAGGTCTGATTCTAAACCAGTCACAAGTGGTGTCCCACAAGGCTCTGTCCAGGGACCCCTACTGTTTGGCATATACTTCTCAGACGTACAGGCAAACACAGGAAGACTATGGCTAACCAAATTCGCCGATGACTGCAAACTGGGAGCTATAATTGACTCTCCGGCTGACACGGACATCCTCCAAAAGTGCCTTACTGGACGTACACCTGGTGTCAAAGTCATGGCCTCAAGCTAAATGCCAAAAAATGCATAGTCATCCCATCTGGGAAAAACAAAACACCCCCGAATTACCACATAGGTGGCAGCACCCTTAATACAGAAGAGGTAATAAGAGATCTGGGGACCCAGGCAGATAGTAATCTCTCCTTTGACAATCATATTGCCAAAGTAGTTAGGAAATCCTTCTATGTGGCACATCTAATTACTAAAGGGTTCGCATCTAGAAATAAAGATGTTATGGTGCCCCTCTACTCGTCACTCATCAGACCCATCATAGAGTACAATGCCCCATTTGGGATGTACCTCACAAGACACTTCCAACAGCTGGAAAGACCACAAAAGTACCTCACCAAGAGGATTACTGGCCTCAAACATATGTCCTATGCAGCCCGACTGAAAAAACTCCGGCTGTACTCAGTGGCATATCACTTACTCAGAGGTGATCTCTGCCTGATTTACAAAGCCATGTCCAACTCAGACTTGATGGACATGCTCCACCTAAAGAAATCCAAGTCACTGCGAGCCACGCGCTCTAGTGAGCTAAACCTCACCACAACAATAAATAGAACATGCTGGAGGGATAGATTCCTGTCGCAGAGACTCCCCATGCTTTGGAACAAAATTCCAAACTACATTAGGCAGAGCCCCTTACTAACACACTTCAAGAGAATCCTTGACAGAAAATACACCCCTGGGATGACTTCATTGGCTCTGCTTGACAGAGGATCAGTTAATTAATCAATGGGGCGGCGAAAGCAGACACACTCTGGCTAGGCTTATAAATGCCCTCTGGCAGATAGCTTAGTACCTACCTATGAACCTAAGACAATGCAGAAAGCTTCCTAGTACAGACTTTTTGTCTCTGGCTGCATTGAAAACTGTAATATACAATCTTTATGGCCTAAATTAAATAATTTAATTTCTTACTTTCCTTCAAAGTCCGGCTGATTGAGATTAACCTCTTCTCTTACTGTATCCTCTGTTACAATATATACATTTCAACAGTTACAATAATACATGTACATTTCTTTCACTCTGCTGGACAGTGGCACAGGAAAATAACTTTCTTGGGTGGCGTAAGCTATGGTACCTTGCTGGCTAGGCTTACGTAGGCCCTTGGGCTGATAGCCTAGTACCTACCTATGAACTGTCCAGCAGGACACACTGTTGATACACGTTTAACACAAGCAACTTTACAAATACATTCTCAACAGAAGCATCTGTACAAATTAGTTTGATATTCAAATAACATATAATTCTTTACTGTGCTGACATATGTTACGCATCCACTGCCCTACTTCTCCTGGTATAGCTGGCAGTATGTACCAAGACACTTAGAGAGATCAGTCATGAGTCTGACAGGCTACCCCTGCAATTCCCTTCCCAAGTTCAACTCGGTACCCTTCAGAAAAAGTTGTAGGGTACTTGCCTCCCCTTTGTAAGAAATTTAAAGGCAGTCACATAAGATGAGTGGGTGCTAATTATCAGAAAATGCTACAAAATATAATTCCTTGATATAGTAAGAAGACATTTCACAGGGAATTCGGGATAATCAGTCAAACTGTGTTTCATAGACAGCATGCAGCCAACAATTGTTGAAAGCAGCTTTAGGCAAACAACATTTTTTTTTGTTTGGGGCAAACATCCCAAAGGGGAAGATCCTCCTAACTTATGCCTACCAGCTACCAACTCCATAGTTGTACAATGGTCAAGAAACAACAGTTAATGTTTACTGAAAACATTTTTATTCATTAAAAAATACTGTTGCAAACTTGTAGGAAAAAGATTTATTTAAAATTTAAAGTGCTTTTGTCTTTGTTTTACAGACTTCAGAAGAAAAGCATCACAATGCCAACAAATTAGTATATGAAAAGTTGATGGTCATGTAATACAAACCAATTAAATAGCGTCATGCTTACATAGTACACAGCAGATTGATATATTTTAGTTCAGGTCTGCTTCCTATCTGCTTGAAACAAATTGTTGCTAATGCAATTCCTTACTGACAAAGTAGCACCTACAGCCTTTATGGACTTAGGGGTTAGTCACGTCCTCTGCAACTGTTGGGAGTCCCCTCAGACTGGGCAAGGGAGAGCCACTCATTTTGGTCTTGGGACAGGGAAAAAGGCAGGTTTCCTGTTGTGTCAGAATACTGTACCCATCCATGAGGAAGTTGTTGCCACCACTAGTAACACTGTTGGCCCCATTTTTTTCTGTCAAAAAGAAACAGCAAACCAAGCCGGTATTTACTCCTCCTCCTCCTCCTCTTCCCCCTTCGTTCTTTTACCTGTTGTTGCTTTCTAGGTTGGAGTGGTTACATAGTCCCTTTTGCATAAATTAACTCTCACCTTCCCACTGGACCCTATATCCCTACTTTACATGCCACATCTAGCTGGGAGATTGCAGTCTGTTGGGGTGGATCTGGTGCAGCTTAGAACTGTTCGATCTGAGCTACTGGGGCTCTGGCAGTTAAATTTAAATATCTCAGTTTAGGCTTTGTGAAGTCAGCCAGCACACCCTTTATACCACCAATGTTTTAATAACCTTGTTTCTGGGACATCAGCCAAAGCTTTGTGGATGGGTAAAGCTTTGGAAGTTGGGTTGGCTGTATCCTACTGCATGCAGGCTATCCTAAATGTGAGGACTGCAATTGTGAATGTGCTCGAACGTCTACATTTATGTTAATTTATGTTAAACTACTAACATCTGTGCTTTCTCTTACCTGCTTCAGATGGTAAGGAAGACACATCTGCTGCTTCAGCATGTGAACCTCTTGATGCACTGTGGGATGCCTAGTACACCCCAGCTGCTACACTCTGAATAGGAACTTGGAAGATATACAACTCTTGCCCTTTGGTCACCCCTGTGATGAACTTGAGTCTCCTGCCCCTTGGGCATTTCAATGTTGTGTTAAAAAGGATGCACAGTCAGCAGTTTTCTTTCTGGCATACTACAGATATTCACTTAATTCATTGAGATAGGACAAGAGTGGAAGAGCAAGATTAGGTGACCTCCTAGCAGATTATTTTCTTTGTGGACTGATCCTCTTCTAGTAGGATCTGAATTAGTATTTTCTTATTTGAAGTTGAATTATCATCTGCTTAGCTCTGCATGTGCCCATTCTGAGGTCTCGTATGCTGGCTAAGCAGAACATATATGCTTGTAAAATATATAAATTTTACAGGTTATCATGACAAGTTTGTATATTGGTTAGGCCTTAAACCATGAAACCCTGTGCAACATCTCTCAGTGAATGCCCCAGGACCTTCTTAGCCTGACATTTCTAGTGTTAAGGAACTGCTGATTCAGCCCCCAGGGATGAAAGTCTAAGGAATCACCTACCACCTGGCAAACACCCTGTGGAGGCCATCATTCTGGAAAATTCAGGCAAATTTTTCTGGTCCCAACATAAAATAAACCTGCCCTTTGGAGACTATGCTGCCAGTAGGATGCCTTCATATTAAGCAGGGAGAAGACTGTTTACCTCCACTAATCATGGACTTTCCAATCTTGATCACTCAGTTGTGTGTTTAATTATTTAAATACCATAGGTTGGAGGCTAGGAGGCATCAGGTAGACACTTCTCTGACATCCCCAACAGCAACACCAGAGTGGTTCCCTTTGGCACACTGCTGCTTAACCCTTTTGCAAAGTTGGCAATCTGGACAGACCAAACTTTCGATGTTGGGTGAGGACCCTCTGAGACTTTATGGGATCTCTTGAATAGTGGACGGACCAGATGCTGTGCAGGAGGATGACCTGGATTATATATTGCAAATGTCTATGCCCCTATTGTGATGTCAGTAGTGAGAAATATGTTAACTCCAGTCTCTTCGCTGAATGACCTCACCTTTAGAAATTGTGCCCCTTATGAGACAGCATTTTCAATGGCATGCAGCAGTTGTCTTGGATACACAAAACATGGCTATGGAGTTACTAAGCTATGACCCCACTGATCCAGTGGTAGGTGTCCTTCAATATCACCGCTGTAGTATTCTTTGCACACAGGATCTGCTGCCAAGGATAGCCCAACATCCAGCCAGTATACCAAAACCTTTAAGTCTTCTAGGCACCATACATCACATGTATGCTCCCAATATAAAGAATTGGGTATAAAGGTGGTGTACTGATGCAAGCACTCAGAACTTTTTTGCTGCCAGTTTGAGTGCCATTATCAAACAATGGTCTGAACACCCTTCTGCTGTGCTAGTTACTAAGCTGCTTTCAGATAAGTGCCATTAGGGTTTCTTCCCTCCTTTTTTGTCTGTTGTTTGTGTTTGTGTCATCCAGGAAGGGAAATTGTCAGTGTGGGAGGCAGATTCCCCATAAAGTCCATTACAACCAACTTATTTTTTGCTGGGTACGTCCCATGACTATACATAGTGCTATATCTGCCAAGCATTTGTGCCCAAGACCCTACATAATCATTTATCCTCCTTTTCCGTATATCTTGAGATTCAACAACTTAAGCTGTTAATTCAGGGTGCTGTGGCAGATTCATCCCTTCATGAGAGTCAACTGTCTGCCAGTTAAGTGGTCAGAAAGTTTAGGCCTGACCTGATTGCTGTCCATCTTCCCCAGATGTATCTTTAGAGGCTAGTGAAAGCCCTGAAAACTGTCTGGTGCACGCCTCAGATTCCACTGCCATGACCTCATTGGAAACTGCCATGACTCCAAGTTCTCACATGTCCTTGGCAGCTTTTCTTACATTTGCAGTTGACATTGAGAGGGAGCCTTGTTTGGTAACATCTGAGGGACAAAAGCGGATTCCACAGATTTTAGCAAGAGAGGAAATACCTACTACCATTATTGAATCTCGCCAAGGGTCTGAACCTTTGAGGGTTTTTAGGGTGGACGTCACACAGAAAAAGAAGCAGAAAACTAAACATATCTCCCCTGTTGTTAAAGATCCCCAGTGTGAATGGCAGGATTTTACTCAGAGACTGTTTAATGCTTTAATTGCCTTTAAGTCTCCTTAAAGGGTGTCTGTCCCAGCCCCCTAGTCTTCTACCCCTATTAAAATGCCTAGGGAATTTGATTCCTCATTTGAGGACTTAGATTCTGGAGAAGAATTCCTGGCTTATTCTTCCCAAATTATTTCCCCTCTGGACTATGGTTTAGAGGAAGAGGATTCTTTGAGTCCAGACTCCCCCTTGGAAGAGTTGTCCTTTGGGAATTCCATTGCCTCGCCTAATGGAGTATTTTAAGTGGGACTGTTCCTAGGTCTCTGTCATTCAAAAGAAGTGTTATGAGCTGCTACAAATGGAGTCTCACAAACCATCAGCTGTCCCTCCTGTTTTAGCTGCCGTTTTGGAAACTTTTTCTGTTGATTCTTTAGCTCCTGATTCTCAGCCTCTAGCACCAAGATACCTGACAGGTTCTACAAGGTGCCTGAGGACCGCAAGTTTTTTTTAAAGTGCCCTTTTGCTGATCCTTCAGTGGTCTCACTTTCTTCTGATAATCTTAACTGTCCCTATCTACTAAGCTCCTTCCTTCTGATAATGATAGCTGAGTCATGGAATGGTTGGGCAAGAACGTTTATACTGCTGCTACCTTGTCTTTCAGAGCCAATAATTCCCAGAGCTATATGACATGATATGTTTTGTCCCTCCTTTCCCAGGTATCTAAGGTGGTGTCTCATCTTCCTGATTCTGATGGGAAGGCTTTTGCTCTTCCCCTGCTGAGGCCCACTTCTCAGGTTGCCCATCACTTGATAAAATGCAGCTGATGCTCGGTGATAATGTGATAAGGTGTTGTTCTTGGCTATGTCTTTAGGCTTTATTAGACGATATTAAGGCCAAGCTTTTGGATGCCCAGTCTTTTTGGGGCAGCTGCTGCTGACTTATTTAAGTCCCTGCAAGATAAAGTTAAGGCCTTGCAGGATCTCAAACATATTTTTGTCTTTCCTATCCCCAAATTCCAGAGGAATTATCCTTCTAAGTCTGCCTTTGTTTATAGACAGACTTACATTTCTCTTAAAGCTACGAAGAGTTCTAGACATATTCCTCCTACTAAGTCTACTCAGACTCCTTCATTCCAAAAGCCTTCTTTTCAGGAGAAGGCTGCTGCTGCTTCTATTTGACATTTGGCCATTCCTTCCCCTTGGCCAGTTACCCTTCTCTGTCCACCTTTCATTATCTCTTCCAAACTGTCACTTCAGCCTCTTAGTTGCTTTCCATGATTCATCAGGGATATTTCTTGGTTTGGAAATCTCTCCCCCATGTGTTGGCATTTCTCAACTTTTTCAAGAACAGCTTCCTCATTTTCCAGAGGTTCTGTACTCCCTTTTGAATCAGGGCATCATTCGGGTCATTCCACCCACCCAGGTGGGGAAAAGTTTTTTTTTTACTTCAGAAATGTTTTTGTTCCTTAGGAGGAGAGTACATGGACACCAGTTTTGAATCTTTCTCTGCTCAACACCTTTCTCAACATTCCTTCTTTCCAGATGTTATCTCTTCAGATGGACAGAAAATATGAAGGGCTAGTGAGTAGGATCTGTGTTGGTACCTCAGAAGTGTCACTGAATGTATCATCTGTCAGTGAGGGACAGTCGTGAGAACTCACTGATGGAACAGCAGCAGAGTACTAAGGGAAAATTTGCAGGCAGAGGTGTTTGCCTCTATAACCACTTCTCAGCAGTGCATGATGCGTGAACAAGCGCGCGCAAGCCCACGCAACCACAGTGCTTATGTAGCAAATGACAGCAAACTGATTTAAACAAATTAACCAATAAAAAAAGCTCAAAATTGAGCCACCCTTCCAGCAACCTTCAATCAGATGAGTTCTATCTGCACACTCTGGCCACTAGGGTGCAGGGGAACCCTTGCCAACAAAACATGGCCTGGTTTAGTGCTCAAGTTACACAAAGAACTAGATTCAGCAGGTTTGAATCTAGGCTATGCTACAGTAAACAAAGTGCAACAGTTTCAGAAAAAAAACAGTTCAAATAAGCAGTGATATGGTAAAAATCCAGTTCAAAAGTGCGATATACAGAGAAAAACTGTACTTAAGTTTTGCAGAGATCAGCAGATGTCTTGGATTGATCAGATAAATACAGCAGAGCAGTTGCTGGTCGCCAAACTCTGAGGAGCTTTGCTAAAACAAATGCAAACCCACGCAAACACAGTGCTTATGTAGCAAACAAGAACAAACTAATTTAAACAAATTAGCTAATAAAGAAGCTCAAAACTGAGCCCTTTTCCAGCAACCTTCAATCAGATGAGTTCTAACTACCCACTCTTGCTACTAGGGTGTAGGGGAATCCTCTCTAACAAACAATGGCCTGGTTTAGTGCTCAAGTTATACAGACAGAACTAGATTCAGCAGGTCTGAATCTAATTTATGCTACAGTGAAGTGCATCAATTTCAGAAAAAAAAAACAGTTCAAATAAACAGGCACAATAAGCTTTCAACCAGTAACTCCCAGCTCAGAAGGGCAAAGGCTACCCTCTCCTCCCAGACAAGTGTAGACCACAAACATTCTTAAAGTAAAATAATTGGCCTGAAGCCCCATTGTTTAAACCACAACTAAGACACTTTTAGAATAATAGACACACTAAGCCTTCAACCAGCAATTCCCAACTTAGAAGGATGCAAGCTACCTCTCCTGCCAGAAGTGTATAGACTGCAAAACCTACTTAATGTAAAACAACTGGCCTGAAGCCCAAGTGCTTAAACCAAAACTAACAGACTTAGAATAACAGTTACAATTTAATCAGGCTGCTAACAAACATTAATAAATGAATCAGGATAAATGTAATTGAACACTTTTAAGAACAAGCAGCAAAAGCAAAATAAAGTAGGAAGAAACACAAATACAGTAACAGCAACTGAATAAAGTGCATTTTTAAGTTAAGTGGGAAGGGAGGAAACAGAGGATAATTCAAGGTTAAGAAACTGAGGAGGAGGGCATTCCCATACGATCTCTCCATACTCAGTAGAATGAGCTGATGAGATGGGACTGGGAGGAGTGTCCAAAATCAGATTTATCGTGGGGCGGGCAACTCAAAAGCCACCAAGTTTAAGAATACTACAACAGTTGGGTGGGTTGATGGGGAAACATAAAATGCTGACAGAGATCAGCAATATTCAGCCAGAGTACAGCAAGCAAGCCAAACAAGCACTCCATCTAAATGGAGATATTGCTGGCTAAACAAGGAATGCTATTTCTCAGGTCCTCCGATTAATTAGCTGATGTTGTTCAGTGTTTCTAAAGGAATTCTTTGCTAACCTTTCTAACTGACCATAGCCAAGACCTCTTAAAACTCCAACAGAACAGAAAACAACACAAAATGTAATACAAGAATACGATGCAAAATAGAAGTAACCAAACCTTAAATGAAAAACTTCACTTCAGATCAGCAATATTCAGGCAGAGTAGAGCAAGCAAACCAATCAAGTGCGTTTTGCCTCATCATTGTCTATTCTACTGCTTTACTTGCTCTGAGTTCATTTTTCATTGATTGGCTTGCATGCCAGTATATGGGTCAATCAAAAAATTGCAGAGCAGAGACTCTTTCAATGTGGGACAGCCTGCTGTTCTGCATTGAGCAGAAATGGCTCTGCTTTGCGATTTATGATTGGCCCGTATGACGGTATAAGAGCCTATCAAAAATCACAAAGCAAAGGCTGTTTTGCCGGGATTTTAACTGGCCGTGTGGGACTTGGGATTGGGCTGCTGATCCTGGGACAGTTGCACTCAAATAGGGACATCTTGCAATCTTGACTGGGAAGTAGACTGGTCTGTTTAGGTTTGAGAAACACATGAGATTTCTGCATGTAGTTTTATTGGGTGGGGGCATTATTAATCAGCTTATCTTGTTTTTAGTGCCTTTATACTGTCTGTACAATTGAGTGGCTCCTGGCTCTTTTATACAAAGCAAAGTACTTTTATTGAATAATCACACTTTTATAGAATAATCACACTTTTATAAGCTGTTTAAATTACACTGCTGTATCTTTATGTTTGTTTGTGATAGCATTTTGCATCTTTACACACACACATTTATTGTGCTTTTACATTAGGAGGAGTGGGACTATTCATCTAGAGGTAATAGGTGTTTACATGGTCTATCTGAGTTAGGAAGCACACAAAAGGGCTCTAAGTATTTTTTTGCATTTTTCCTGTATACTGTGACTGTACTTTAGCAATTTAAAAAAACTGCATAGTCTGCTACTGATTTAAATAGTTAATTGCACTGTATTACATTGTATCTGTTAGTTGTAGGACTGTTTTACATAGTTTTATGTGGTATTGTTACACTTGGGCTCTAAACCAGCTATTCTACATTAAAAGTGTATTTTCCTGCACCCTTGTGGCAGAAGTGCGCTGATCTAACCTGTCTGAGTTTGGGGATTGCTGGTGGAAGGTGCGATGCCCCCGCACTGGCCCAGTAATCAAGGAACCTCAATCCTCATCACTGGCAACAGTGAGGGATGTACACAATGGGAGGATGACAAGTACACACACAGTAAAGTACAATTACCCTTAAGAGCACACAGAGATCACAGTCAGTCTAGGGCTGGTTTCTCCCTCTTTCTCCAGATCCCCAATAAGACTCCCCACTGGCACAGCTTTAGGGTTAAGATCTCAGCTGACGGGTGAAGCCAAGACCTCCAGTGCCCTCTCTGTCCAACCAGTGCTTTTATGTCCCTGCCCAAGTAGTTGATACACACACTTTGAGATTTGACTTCTGTACAAACACACACTCACCTGGGGAAGGCTAGCACAGGTTTACTAGCTATGCCCCCTTCTGCCCAGACTATAAGGTTATCACTGCCACCAACCCCTCCTTATCAGCTACTTAAAGGCCCTTACAAAGGGTGACCAATCCTACTGTATAATGTTACTATTATCTAAATGATGTGTGACCAAGAACAAGGCTATTTAGTAGTGGCCTGTACAGTGGCACCAAATACGTATGCAAGTACTCTAAAGAGCTTAAATATGCCTCACAAATATCAGCCACCAAGATAGTTTTAAATATATTTAATCTTCTTCTTTCGGCTTTTTCGCTGTTAGGGGTCACCACAGCAGATCACCTGTCTGCTCATGACTGGCAGTGGAGTTTTATGGTGTCGAGTTGTCAGCCTGGCACCCAACTTTCCACAGAAGGCACACACATGCATGAACTCACACCTAGGGCCAATTTAGAGTGTCCAATCCACCTACAGAATGTCTTTGGGATGTGGGAGGAAACCGGAGCACCCGGAGGAAACCCACACCTCCACTAGGAGGACATGCAGACTCTGCACAGAACGCACCCAAGACGAGGATCGAACTGGAGAACCTCTTGCTGTGAGGCGGCAATGCTAACTGCTGCACCACCGTGGCCACCCCTTTAAAAACAAGACAATAATCAATACAGTAACTACAAAGTTCAGAATCACAGGAAATATTTTAAAAACAACATTGAAGGACAGTCTCAAATAAACACATACAACATCTAAACTAATCTTTACTATATTCCTATATATATCTAAGAGAAATTACTGTACCCTAGTTATTTACTATTAGCAAGGCAAGTGCAGATGATGATGTTTCCAGGTCAAAGACAAAATACAAAATGCACAGTCTTTCTCTGAGAGAGTTCTTAAATTACTATCACACATTACTGCTGGGTCAGCTTGGACGACTTCACTCTTTGTCATCTGCCTTCAGTTCCCAGGCTAACTGATACTAGCAGAAGGTTTTACATCTTTGTGTGAGAAGTACATATCTCTAGATGTACAGCTTCTAGGAAGTCAGAGTAATAAAACCCTTTACATTTTAAACATAGTGAATGCTTCTGTCCAAGACAATAGAAAAATGTTTAGCTCTAGACATCTTGCCTTCTTGCTGCATTAACTAACTTTTATAGCACATCATAAAGCACTTAATCTCAACTTATTTTCTTGAAGTTTTGTAATTTAATCTTCTATGTTCCAGCAGGGTATGATGTGGTTACATTCTTGAAGCTCCGTACATAACATACAGTTCTGTATAAATTATAGCAATATTCACAAATTACATAGAATTATTTACAAAATTCCAGCTAACTGGGCTGGCAACATTACAGAAGGCTTTTGAGTGTTTTCCTAATTAGTAGTTAGCTTAAAACTTGTTACTCTTTTGCTCATATTTAAGCCTCATATTTGTGTGGTGCTGCTGCTCGCTCAGTGGCAGTTAGAAGTTCTTTATATAGACGTAAAAGCCTAGAAGTTCAGTTTTTCCCTAAACAGCTGACAGTGAAAGCCTTCCAAGCTTTTCTGCTGCTCTAGGAGCAACTCAGTTGTGCACTGAGCAGCGTTTCTTTATTGATCATCCTTAGCCTACACAAAGTATAGGTCCTTGTTGTAGTCACAGCACAAGTGAAGTTCTGTCAAATTAACCCATTCCCTTCCATAATGAAACATACAGTAAGAGCCTGCTTTCATGGATAGGCAGTTCCCATCATCTCTCTGGCCAGCCTGATAGACATGGGCATCATGAGGCAATGTAACAATTGTCTCATGTATACTGATGACCACTAACTCTTGAAAAAAACAAGTACTTTATGTAAGAGATGTAATTATACTGTGAAAGTGGAGGCCAGACTCTCACATAAGGACAAATCAAATGCAAAACAGACTGACAGCACACACACACACACACACACACACACACACTAAAGAAGGACACGACACATAAACTGATTAGTAACTTACCAAAAGATTACAGACCTCCTAAATAAAAACCACTTATACACACAACATTGCAAAAACAAATGCAACACAACACACGCGCGCACACACACACACACACCAGTGTCTCAACAAATAAGCCAGTAAGACGTAACACCACAAAACCTAAAGTATTGGTTATAGGTGACTCCATTGTGAGACACACAGATGTTCCCCTCACTAGGCTGGTTAAGGAGCAGGTTACAGTTAGCTGCCTGTCAGGTGCCAGGATCCATCAAGCACTCAATCACAAGTACCAGTATGAGTCCGTCATAGTCCATGTGGGGGTGAATGTGAGAGTGAATGACTTGAGATGTATTGCACTGTTCTATATGAAGAGAGACATGACTGAGCTCTCACATTGTGTCACAGGCAGGTATAAGCCAAGCCTTAAGCAGCATTCTACTTTCTGCAAGAATGATCACAGAACACCTCGCTTAGCTGGCTAGAACTATCCTACCAACGGCAATATAACCAACTAATAGTTGTTCACAAAGTTCTCTACCAACAGGACAGTACACCCATACTGAAAAATATTATCACTCCCTATAGTAACCTAAAAACACTCCACTCCTCCAACAGAATGCTAGTACAAACTGTTAAATCCAACAATTCAGCTGGTGAATCACTATTTTCCAACTCTGTTGTCAAAACCTGGAACTTCCTACAGAACTTACTACAGTTCCCTCCTTAACCCAATTCAAAATATCTCTTAAAACACCTTAAAATGCATTGACTTTGTCCCTGTACAAACCCTGACTAATTCTTACTCAAGTATCAACTATATACGAAAACCTTATTACAGGAGGAAACTTTCACTGTATTACTCTGATTCATTAACTGTTTAGAAAACTGATTATATGTCTCTGGAAAATACTAAAGTAAGGATGATAGCTTGACACAACCGTGTACTACTAAAATGTATGAGAACCACTAAAAATGTATGTGTTCTCCCTTAACAGTAAATAATTTCTAAATATTTCCAATGTGTATTCTAGAAAATCTTGAATATGTGTGTGTCTATTGTTTAACAAATGTCCATTTTGTAATATTTCACTGTATGTATACATGTAATGTATGTCTGGAGCTTTTCTCCCCGGGCCGCTGCTGAAAATGGATCTATATCCATTCGGACTTTCCAGGTTAACCAATGTAAAATAAAATAAAATAAATAAATGATGCCACAATACAAACAAAAAAGGATTGACTTTAACAATTGGCTTAGCTTCTGGTGTCAGTCCAAAGGGATCCACTATCTGTAAGCCTGAGAAGACATGGTCGATAGGCCACAGTGCTTTGCCAGAGATGGTCTGCACCTATCTCTTCTAGGCTTTCAGATACTGGCAAAGGTATTAGCCACCCCTATTGTGCCATTTTTAGACCATGTTAAAATAACCAACCTCCCAACATAACAAATCCTTTCTAGATAAACGCAAGGTACTGCTGCTTAATGCTAGGAGTCTAAACAAGAAACTGCACTGCCTGGAAGCACTCCTTAGTTTGGAAGATGTTGACATCTGTGCAGTCACAGAGACATGGTTCAAAGGCACGTAAAGCATCCCAGACATGTTGGGCGACTATGGCTTTCATACATTTAGACCACAATCTGCCCATGAAAGAACCAAAGGAAGAGGTGTATCCATCTTCATTAAGGATGAGTATTCCTTTAGACTAGTCAAAAAGTATGGCTGTCTTGAGCTACTCCATGTCCAATTAACTATAGGCAAAGCCCGCTATCACATCATACCTAGCTATAGGTCCTCCACCATGAAACAGGAAAAGCATAGCTGGACTTACTGGAGTCACTTACCATACCACCCAACACCTTACTTGTGGGTGATTTTAATTATCTTAGTAACCCTAATAACTTCCTATGATCCTACCATCGACTGGGAAACGTACATGACCACAAACATGCTGGCTCAGAGGTTCTTGGACTTTGTCAATGCAAATGCTCTGGAACAGCTAGTCAGCACACCCACAAGAGGCTTTAATGTCCTGGACATAGTACTCACTAACATAGGAGAGCATTGTACACCCCCCCAGGTTATTTCCTCCCTGATAAGATTGGACCATAAATCAGTCTCATTTGATGTAATTATAAGACCAGATACCCCATCAAGCTCAAAAGTGCTTAAGAGTTTTTCAAAGGCAAATTACTTCCTACAAAGTGATGGCATAAGAAGTTTTAAACCCCCCACGAATGCAGATAACATTGACTCCTATGCAGAGGTGTATACCAATGCCCTGTATAATCACATAAGCAGTTGTATAGAGTCACCTGTACCTGACGAGATTAAAACCAGGTCTTGACAAAAAAACAAGCCACCCTGGTAGACCCCTAGTATAAGCAGACTATACAACAAGAGAAAGAAGCTAATGTCCAAGAACCAGAGGGAACTGGCTAAGCAGAGGAAGAAATCCCTCACTAGCTTAAACAAACAAATTGGAGATCTTGTCAAGTCCTGCAAAGCGAATTACAAAGTAAAAATAGCCTCCTTAGCTAAGGATAGTCACAAGGCATATTCTTTAACTACATCTGAAACCGAAAAGGGAATATCCAGCTATGTACTGAACTGGTTGTGGATGGTACCACCCATACTTAATCTGGATGTAAAGCAAACCTGCTAGCTGACAGATCTGGAGCAAACTTCACCCCCTTGTACCCACCAGTCACCCCCCCAAAGTTATACCTGCCACCATTCCTCAGCCTATTATCTCAAGAGAGCAGGTCACCTCAGCGGTCTCCAAGGCCAAAAATACAGCATCAATAGGACAAGACAACGTCCCAGTTGACCTAGCAGACCCACTCAGATCCCTTTTTAACCACAGCTTGTGAACTGGCTATGTCCTGATGGAATGAAGGACAGCAACAGTAATCCCTCTGCACATAGCGGGACCATCAACCATCCCTGGGAATTATAGGCCCATAAGCTTGACTAGCCTTATCTGCAAGGCAATGGAAAGAATCATTATGGACCTTATTAAAAAAGACATAGGTAATCTCCAAACCCTGGACTCAACCCAGTCAGCTTCATTAAAGGTAGATCGTGCCTGTTAAACATGGTTTACTTCTTTGAGACATTCACCTAGGCCATGGATGAGGGAAAGACGGTGCATTTCACTTATCTTGACCTAGCCAAGGCATTTGACACAGTCCCCCAGTCAGGTATTATAATGAAACTCTCCCATGTGGGAATTAACCCCTACATTACCAGATGGGCAGCCAACTGGCTCACCAAGAGGACACATCCTATCAAAGTGGGTGAGTTCACCTCTATCAAAACATCAGTCACCATTGGCATACCACAGGGTTCTGTGCTGGGCCCCTTAATGTTCAGAATTTATCAGAAGTCCAGGCAAACTTGGACGGCCTGTAGATGACCAAGTTCTTTGATGATTGCAAATTGGGAGTGATCACTGAGTCTCCCAACAATGTTAATATACTGCAGGCAGGCTTAACACAGACAAATTATTTGTGCCAAAGCCACAGAAAGTCTTAAGCAGAAAGACTGAAAGCTTTGTCATTGTGTTCTGTCTCCTTCAGTTTGCTGAGGAGGTGACCTGTGCCTGGCTTGCAAGGCAGTCTCTGACCTCGCCCTGATGAAAATGCTACACATTCATAAGTCAAACTGCATGAGGGTCACTCACTCCAAGATTCTTAACCTAGCCTCTGACATGAACAGGTCATGCAAGAGAGATAGATACATCTCCCAGAAACTACTACTTCTCTGGAGCAAGCTTCCAATTCATGTGAAACAGAGCCCTCCCTGACCATCTTCAAAGCTTGAAGTTGAGAATTGCTGGTTAAAAGTTTATTGTGTCTGTTATTCTAAAAGTGTCTTAGTTCTGGTTTAGGAACTTGGGCTTCAGTCCAGTTATTTTACATTAAGAAGGTTTGCAGCCTACAATCTTGTGGGGGAAGAAGGTAGCCCCCACCCTTCTGAATTGGGAATTGCTGGTGAAGGCTTATTGTGGCTGTTATTCTAAGTGTCTTTGTTCTGATTTAAGTGCTTGGGCTAAAAAAACAATTATTTTACATCAGGTAGGTTTGTGGTCTACACTCTTGTGGTAAGAGAGGAGAGCCTACACTCTTCTGAACTGGGAATTGCTAGTTGAAGGCTTATTGTGTATGTTATTCTGAAAGTGTCTTAGTTCTGGTTTAAGCACTTAGGCTCCAAACCAATTATTTTACATTAGGGAGGTTTATGGCCTACACTGTTGTGGGAGTAGAGGGTAGCCCCAACCCTGCCGATCTGTGCCTGATGTATAAAGCCATGTCCAACCCGGAATTAATGGACATGCTACACCTCAGAAAATCCAAATCCCATCGAGCTACGCGCTTGAGAGACTTGAACCTCAGCACGGAAATAAATAGGACATGCTGGAGGGACAGATTCATAACCCAGAGGCTCCCTTCACTCTGGAATAAAATCCCAGTCCAGGTTAGGCAGAGTCCCTCATTGACTCTCTTCAAGAGGAATCTTGATGAATGGATGGGAGATCGTAGGTTTACCCTGGGTATCACTTCTGTGTCACTGTTAGACAGAGGCACAGTATACTAACCTTGAAAAAGGGCATAGCAAAATTAATTTAAAATGGGTGGCAAAAGCCAAACACACTCTGGCTAGGCTTATAAATGCCCTAGGGCAGATAGCCTAGTATGAACCTATGAACCTTCTGAGCTGGGAATTGCTGGTTTAAGGTTTATTGTGCTTGTTATTCTGAAAGTATATTTGTTCTGGTTTAATCACATTGGTTTCAGACCAGTTATTTTACATTAGGAAAGTTTGTGGTCTACACTCTTGTGGGAGGAGAGGGTAGCCTTCACCCTTCTGAGCTGGGAATTGCTGGTAATGGCTTATTGTGCCTGTTATTCTAAGTGCCTTTGTTCTAGTTTGGTCTGCAGTCTTGTGGCATTACTGTCTAGACATATTTTTAACTGTTAGAGCATCTAGTTTGCTCATAGCTGAGCATTGCTCATCAAGTTGCTTGTCTTACTTACTTTTTCAATATTTAAGTTTTCCTCACTCCTCCCTAGTAGATCAGTAGCCATGGACAAGCACTTCCTGACTCTTTCTGTGGCCAGTCTGGTTGAGATGGGTATTTTGAGGCACTGTAACAATTGCCTCATGTACACTGATAAGCCACTTATTAATAAAACAGTGTATGCAAGAGGTGTAAATACACTTTAATGCTGGAGGCAAAACTCTGTCATACAACAAAAACTAATCCTATAGAGGTTGTCAGTGACACTTGTACCATGCCTACTGCAAAAGGTAAAGACCCTACACATAAAACTGCTTATGCTGAGGCACTTAGAGGTAACCTTATTGAAACACTAAGACCTCTTGCACAGTACAATCAAAGAAAGGGTCCTCAGCCATTACATAAACACTGTGTTAAACACAATCCACAGCCGCACATAGCAACATTGTATCCAATGCCTCAACTGCTAAGCTCTTAAGGCAAACTGGCACACAGCCAAATTTCCTGGTCATTGGTTATTCTATAGTGAGGCACACCAATGTCTCCCTTACCAGACGGAGTAAGGAGATAGTAAGGGTTAGCTGCCTTTCTGGGGCTAGGATCCGTCAAGTCACACAGGTATTCAGGTCACTGAACCACAGGTATCAGTATGACTCTGTTATAGTCCATGTGGGTGTTAATGACTTGAGACTGTACATCCCTTGACTATATGAAGTGAGACATGATCAAGCTCACTGATTACGTGTCTCAGGCAGGTATGAGCCTAGCACTGGGCAGCACACTACTTTCTTCAAGGATGATGCCACATTACCAACAGAAAATGATTGATTTTAACAAATGGCTTAGCTTCTGGTGCCAGTCCAGGGGAGTACAATATTTGACAGCCTGGGAGGACATAAATCCACAAACTTTCTGAAAAGCACCACACCAATTTATTAACAATGAAACATTCACTAAGCACTTTTGCCCATTCATTTCCTGGGCTTCTTCAGAGTGAATTAAAAATATCAAGTTCATTCTTTAAATAATAAAAAATAGTAATTAAACATGTAAAAAAACAAGCTTTATACCAAAAAAAGTCAAGCATTTCACTCATTAGTGACACCCAGTTTCTAACCATTAAATACCCATATAATCATATTCACCTGTTCATTTAAAAAAAATAGCATCAACTAAAAAAACTTTAACATCACAGACTAAAAAATAAACATTTTGTCTACACATATGTATAAATAAATACTCACAAATGAGACCTATATTTTAAAATACTCAAGATAGAACAACATTCATTAATACCTGGTAATTTGGTAGCATCAAGTCTTAGTTGCCAAAGACACACTAACTTCTAACTACATTTTGGAGTCACCACCCCATTCATTTTCAGGCACTTTATCTATTACAAAAAATATAAATCTGTTAAAGTTCTTACATTGCATGGTATATGTATATAGTACACTGGTGTTCTTTTTGTTTTTAATGTCTCTGATATGTTCCATTATATGTAACTTTAATTTCCATGTGGTTTTTCCCACATAGAATGCCAAACATCCTAAACAAGTAGCTACATACACAACCATTTTGGTGTTGCAATTACCATGACCAGGACACACAATGGACCTTCTGTATTGATTCATGGAAACATATGGACCATCATTAATGTATTTGCAAATATTGCACATGCCACATTTACTCATTCTTGAGATGTGTTGCTGACTGGGATCCACATTGTTCTTCAGTAATTCTTTCTTATTTCTCCCCCTACTATAAGTAAACTGGGGTTCTAAACCTATAATATTTTACAAGTCTCCAAAAAGAAAACACTATCCCAATTAGATTGTACAATAGATTTCACTCCTGGTCTCATTTCTTTGTATTGTAACACTAAGGCTCCACTTTTTTCTTTGTTGTCAATATTCTTTATATTGTTCATTGAGGTAAACACTAACTCGGTTTTCAATATTGGTGGAAAAGACAAAGTTCTTCTTCTCATAACCTCATTCCTTATTTTCAACAAGTCAAGGGGATAGCCTCCGTTCCTAAACATTTCAATGTGAACAAACATTTCCTTTTTAAAAAACTGATCCTCACTGATCAATCTTGAAAGTCTTACCATGTGTCCTTTTACAACGGTTTTCTTTTGAAAGAAAGACTGGCAACTACTGTAGTGTAAGAATGTGTTTTTTTTCCGAAAAATACTTGAGCATAAGTTACTATTTCACTAATGTTTGTATAACAAAATGTCTAAAATTTCATTTCTATCCTTAACATTGCTTGTAAATTTCAAAAAAGTAGTTGTACTGTTAAGATATGTAATAAATTCACCTACACACTCCTCAGTGCCCTTCCACAAAATCTAGAAGCATGGGTGGACATGGTTGACACACTGTGCTGCTTTGCCAGGTATGGTCTGCAGTTATCCCCTCTAGGCTTTCAGATATTGGCAAAGACCTTTTCGGCCCCCATAGTGCCTATTTTAGGCAATGCCAAACTGCTAAACATACCGATTTAACTGAACATATGAAGGAATATCTGAAGGTGGTACTGCTCAAGGCTAGAAGTCTTAACAAGCAACTCCACTCCCTGCAAGCCTTCCTCTCCTTGGAAAGTGCAGACATCTGTGTAGTAATGGAGACATGGTTTAAAGTCTCTGAGAGTACCCCAGCAATGCAAGGTTATGCCTTTCACACCATTAGACTAGCTACTGCACAGGAGGGAACTAAAGGTGGAGGAGTGTCAGTCTATATTAAGACTAATCTCACACCAGGCAAGTTAAAGTGTATGACCCATTGAAACTCATACATTTTCATCTCACCATAAACAGGGTGCCGTACCATATCCTTGTAACATATAGGATCCTCTCCGTGTCACAAGAAACCCATACTGCCTGTCTTAATGTACTAGAGTCCCTCACCATTCAACCCAATGCAACATTCATGGGGATCTCAACTACCCCTCTACAGACTGGGAATCCTACACCACTTCTAATGCACAAGCTCAGCAATTCCTAAACATTGTTAATACCAACATCGAGGAACAGGTGGTCCATTCTCCTACCAGAGGTAGAAACATGGTTGACCTTGTACTCACAAACATGGGGAGCCAATGTTCCTCACCCAGTGTGAAGGTGGCCAAAGTAACGTAGACAACTGGATGGGAAACAGGAAATTCATCTCTAGTTTGACACCTATGTCTCTAATAGACACAGGCAACCTGTAAATGGTTCACCTCCCAGGCCTCTGCTTGTAAATGTTTCATCTCCCAAACTTCTCTTACACTTATCAAGGGTATCAGAACTTGCCAGAGATTTGGGATACATGGCTAGGCTTAAAAAGGCTCATGTGGTCATTAGCCTAGTAAACACCTATGAACCAATATAATATCTTCGCTCATCAAATCTGACCATATGGTATTATTTGAAATAAAAAAATAAATCCAGGGAGACAGAAAAATCAAAAACCTTTAGGAACTATTCCAAGACTAACCTCTCTCTGCTAAGCAACATCTTGGATAAATTCCAAGCATCCATAAACCCAGTAAACACCATAAAATACACTGAGCTATTTACAAAATCTCTGTACAGCTATATTGATAGCTGCATAGACCAAGCTGTGCCCACTCATGTTAAGAATAAGACAGGCTCAAAAGGCAAGCCACCCTGGTGAGATCCCACTGTCAACCAAATACAACAAAAGAAAACAATTCTTGGCCAAGCATAGGGGGAACAAGGCCGTACATACTAAAAGCCCCCTGACCAATCTAAACAGGCAGCTAAGAGGGTTAATTAGTACTTCAAAGGCTAAATTTGAAGAAAAATATTTTCTCAGGCAAAGGACAACCACAAAGCCTTCTAAAGCTATATTCATAACCTCATAGGAAATACACAACAATGAGAAGGACTTATTGTAAATGGCATCACCCACACTGAACTGGAGGCCATTGCCAACCTTTTGGATGACAGGTTCATCTCAAATTTCTCCCCCCAGTCCTGCCAATAGTGCAAAGGAAATACTACATAACACAATCCCCCCAAACAAAATTACTAGAGAAAATGTCATTAATGTGCTTTCCAAGGCCAGAAACATTGCATCAGTGAGCCCCGATAACATGCAGGGATGTTTAATAAATAGCATGAAATATGACCTCTCTGGTCAACTTGACGCACTTTTCAAATGGAGCCTTCAGTCAGGTTTTGTGTCCAAGGAATGGAAGATGGCTGCAGTCATTCCCCTGCACAAATGAGGTCCAACCACTGATCCGGGTAACTACAGGCCCATAAGTCTTACCAGCCTCATATGTAAGGCCATGGAAAGAAGCATCATGGACATGATAAATTAGGACATAGGTAACCTGCAAATGCTGGACCCATCACAGTTTGGCTTAGTTAAAGGAAGGTCATGTCTATTAAATCTGTTGGATTTTTTGAGAGGGTCACCAAAGCACTGAATGAAGGTAAGACTGTGCATACAGCTTACCTTGACCTGGCCAAGGTTTTTGATTCAGTGCCCAACATTACAGACAAGCTCCCTAATTTAGGTATAAACCCTTTTATCACCTGCTGGATAGCCAACTGGCTAATTGATAGAACCCAGGAGGTCAACATTTGTCAGCCACCTCCAACAAGACGCCAGTCACTAGTGGTGTCCCGCAGGGCTCAATATTGTGCCTGCTCCTTTTTGACATCTATTTCTCTGAAATGGAAGCAAATGCTGAAGGTTTATGGCTGACTAAGTCTATAAATGATTGCAAGCTGGGGGTTATCATCAAATACCCCTGCAGACACTAGCATTCTTCAAGAAGGTCTATCTCTGACTAATAAATTGTGCTAAAGTCATGGTCTTAAACTCAATGCCAAGAAATGCATAATTGTACCCTTTGAGAAATCACCCATCCCAGATAATTATCATGCTGATAATACACCGCTAAATGTCGACCCATTGGCCAATGATATGGGTGCACAAATACAGTAGCCTTTCCTTTGACCACCACATGGCCACAGTGGTGAGGAAACCCTTTTATATTGCGCAACTTATAATTTAGGACATGGCATCTAAGTCCGGAGAGGTCATTATCCCACTATACTCTGCCCTTATCAGACCAATCATAGAGCGCAATGCTCCCTTTGGTATGCACCTGACCAAGCATATGCAGCAACTAGAGCGACCTCAAAAGTTCCTTACAAAAAGAATACAATGTGTAACAACTATGCAGACTGCCTTAAAGCCCTTTCTTTCTACTCAGTCTCCTATAGATTGCTGAGGGGTGATCTGTGCCTAGCTTACAAGACATCTGCAAACTCCACATTTATGAATCTCCTACATATTTGTAAGTCAAAAAGTACCAGAAATACAAGGTCTAAGGACGTGAATTTTGTCTGTGACTTAAACTGAACATGCTGGAGAGACAGATATGTGTCCCAGAGACTGCTCTTCCTATGGAGCAGGCTTCCCATCCATGTGAAGCTGAGTTCATCCATTACCCAGTTTAAGTACAATGAAAAGTTGAAAGGGAATAGGGAATTTACACTGGGCCTGGAGCCCATGTCCCTTATGGACAAAGGTAGCTAATAAATGCCTGGCCCTCAATGTCCTATTGCAATGCAGGACATCATTAATCTCTCAGAAAAGCTTGGCTAGGCTTATAAAGGCCCCTTGAGTCGTTAGCCTAGTAACAGTCTATCAATTTATGAAACTATGAAAACACAACCTAGATCAATGGATGAGTGACCACAAATTCACTCTTGGGGTGGTGCCTATGTCTCTTCTGGACAGAGGAAGTTGGTATTAACTACCATAGACCCTTACCTCTGCAAACATCACTTACCTAACCACCGACAATTGGGGCAGCTCAAGATCAATATGGTTAGGCTTTTAAGGGCACTAGGGCTGTTAGCCTGGCAACCTTCTATGAACCTATGAACTAGGGCCATAACAGAAATAATTTGAGGGGACCCATGCATGGGATAAATTATTTAGGAGTGGGCTCTGACCATTGGTAGTACAGAAGGCAGTCCTGGGGTTAATATTATGTTTCCCATCCATAGACCCAAGTTGCACTTTAAAATGGACATGGATGAACTTTGTTTTATGTGGATAGAGGAGTTTGTTCCAGATCAGCTGTATCCTCTGTGAGATATACCTGTTCATCCAAACCATTCTGTTGATGTTGCAAAATGAGGTTTAGATCCCAAGACCAAATATTTCTGATGGCATTTTACTTGCAGAGGTTGCTAGGTATGCTAGACACAGATCACCTCTTAGCAGTCTGTAGGATACTGGGAATAGTGACAGGGTTTTAAGTCGGTCCATGTAGGACATGTTGTTTAGGCCTTGTATCACTTTAGTAAGGTATTTCCATGGGTGTTCCAGTTGTTGCATGTGTTTGGACAGATATTTGCCAAATTGGGCATTATATTCAATGACTGGCCCATACCTCTCAACTTCTTAGAGCAAGAAATCTTGGCAAAGCCTAACATAATGGGGGGGAGCCCAAAAATAGGGACAGGTTTTAAATATTGCTCTTATAAATTTGAATTTCAGAGTTTAAGCACTTTAGAAAATGGAAGCTTATCACTAAGTAATGAAATAAGTTTGAATTTCAGAGTTTAAGCACTTTAGAAAATGGAAGCTTATGTCATTACTTCGTGACTTCCGATCTCAGTGATTTTCTTTAAAAACTACAAATTTTATGAGGAACAGACCAAAAATTTAAGGCAAAAATCTGGACAGTTGAGACCTATGGATTGTCGTAATAAAGGATGAGTTAAGGTGTACGATGCCATCCCTAGATCTAGACACAATCTCATTGTTTATAAGCTTTGCAATATAGAAGGACTTTTTTTTTTTTCAGTTATTGGAAGTGCATACAAGTCCGATACTGGAAGAAGAGCAAACTGCTGTCATTGACACTCCCCCAGTTTTCTTGCATTATGCCTTGGTGGGCTGCATTGGTACTGTGGCTGCTTGATCCAACCTCTGTATTTTTGTTTAATACTATAAATTGGACATTACTAACCTTTTGGGGGCTACACTGCTGGACTGTTTTCATGTCTGAAGCCCCCCCCCCCAGTATTCTTGCATTATGCCTTGGTGGGCTGTATTTGTACTGTGGCTGCTTGATCCAACCTTTGTATTTTTGTTTTCATGTCTGAAGCTACACTGGTAAGCCATATGAGGATTCTGTTAGTGAAGGTGGACCACTTAGCAGGTAATGAAAGATGTTCATCATAGTCAGTGTTGCATTATTAAGTTTTGGGAACTTCCTGCCATGCAGAAGGCCATGACTGGCATGAATATCAGAGTCCCTCACTATCCCCCAGCTTATGGCCATCCTTGGTAGTATAAGATTTACATTGGCCAACATAATCTTCATTTCTTTGTTGTCATGTAGTCTAAAGAATAAGACTCCATTCCTTAGTGTGTCGGACAGCGTGAACTACAAGAGCATTACAGATAAGTACAGAATTTATTTATGTATTTAACAACAGAGTTGGGGACCTTCCTTATGTTGCTTTCTATTTGTAATCTTTTCATGAATAAAAAAAAAATCAATAATTGCCTGTCATGTGGGAAGCAAATCCTCCACAAATACTATCATTCTTGTTGCCTCTTCTGCTTAGGGGCCCCAGTACAACATACTTCACTGCCTGTTTTGTGCTGGGTTTAATTCTAAACCTATCAAGGAAAGGGCTGAATCCCATCAACAAAATTTAGTCTGGCAGGGCTTATCTTTCTCATGCCATGGCATCTGGCATTTCCCAGGCCATCATCCATTAAAAATATAAAGACAAATGCAGAAAGGAGAAGGATATCCGAAAGACTGAAGACATTTCTGTTTCCAACTCTCCACCTAGACTTGGTATCGCTGACACAGGTGGGTGCCTTTGCAGCCGCCTCTTCCAACTCATGTTAGATCAGAGTCCTCTGGCATGACTCATCTGGAGGACACCATGACTCAGGCCTGCTGTCCACATTCTAGCATCAGACTGCTTCTGATGCCAGAGTTATGTTGATCAAGGATAAGGGTGGTATCCCCTTGATATTAAGAAAGAGTTAGCTGTGAACTAGATCAAGGTTGTGGCCATCTGGCTGTGACCTGAGGCCTTGTTCCCCAAAGTCCCTTATTTGAAAACCTAGGAGGCAAAAAGGTTTGCTTCAGCCCCCTGCCTCCTCTACCTAGGTCTTACCACAGGACTTGGTCAGGCTAGAAAAGGAATTCATGATGTCCATGCATCTCACCCTGCAAAAGGAACCTAAGCCAGGAGTCCTCCTGGGAAAAGAAATTGGGACACTTCTCCCAGAGAGACTGAGATTCCTCAGGGTCTGGGGATGAGGAGGAACCAGTTTATGTAGTCCAGCTTCCCCCTCAGATGAGCTAAGACTCTGATTCCGATGGTCTCCTTATCATCAGCCTCATCCCCTGAGGATTTATCCTTTGTAAACCCCCTTCATAGAAGGAAGGAAGCCTTCAGTTTAGAGTCCATGGAATTCTCTAAGGGTTTAGAGTCCATGGAATTCTCTAAGGCTCAGGCTCAGTACAGAGAGCTTTTGAACCTGCCTACCCCTAAGCCTTTGAGTGTTCCTCCAGTCCACGTAGTCTTGCATTATGTGTTTTCAGACATGTCACTGGAGCCTAACTCCCTCCCTCACATCTGCCCAACCTGACCACTTCTACAGAGTAGTGGAAACCTGCAAGCACCTTTATAAAAACCCAGGGGAGGATCAGGTTATGGAGTCTGCGGAATCCTCCATGGGACCAAGTGGGTAAAGAGCCAAGAATCCCTTGCCAAATGACAGGGAGAGCAGATGAATTGACTGATTTGACAAGAAAACTTTTACTTCAACTTCCCTAGCCATGAGAATGCTGAATTGCCAGTTCCATATGCTCAGCCGCCTTGAGTCAATACAGGAACAGATCAAAAATGTGATGCAGGATGACAGCCTTTAGAGAAGAGATATCCAGGAGTTGTGAAATGTTACCTTCCTATCAAATGTGGCTGTAATGCATTAATTGTATCATGCAGGGTGGCTGCTGTGGGGTCATTTATGCATAGACACACTTGGCTGAGAATGCAGCCCCTTTCAGACCAGGTCAAAATGGAGCCCCTTGATGCTTCCTTGGATATGGAGTTTCTGTTTGGACCTCATGTACTGAAAGTATGTGAAAGACTGGACAAAAAAGAGAAGAAGATGAAATCTGTCAAGGAGTTTTATCTGTCTTCTACTCTCAGATATAACAGAAACTATTCTAACAAGTCCTGTCCCTTTCCACCCAAGCATGGAAAAAAAAGCAAGAAACCTAGGGAGAGAAAGACCAGATACCAAAAAAGTGGCTAACTGAGACCCGATCAGGAGCTGGGGTATTCAAGGATCCTGCCACTCCCAAGGTAGCAACTGTGCCTACTCTCATCACCTCTGTCTCCCCCCCTCTAAAATTCCATCCAACCCCCCCCCCCAATCTAGGAGGAAGCCTTTCCTCCTCTGTCACTTAGTGAGAAGAAATAATTCCAAGACAAATGGGTCCTACAGATTATAAAGAAAGGTTACTTCTTCCATTTATGGAGGACTCCACTTCTCCTAGACATCCCACCCTCTCCTCCAATTCAAAAAAAGTTCATTCCGTCTCACATTCCTGACTGTACTGCTTCAAGAATCCAAAGAGTAAGTGCCTGCAGGAAAGGAAGGCACAGGGCCTCTTCTTAGTTCCCAGAACCGAAGGTACCTAGAAGACCTATCCTCAATTTCTCCAGATTAAAAAAAAATTCTAGTAGTTCCAAAATTCAAAATACTCACTACAAAGCTTACTGGCTGTTATTTTTCCTGCAGCACTGATGGTGATTCTCGACTTGAAAGATGCCTACCTTCATGTTCCTGTTCTACAGGAACACAGGAGATGTTTGTGCTTCTAGGCAGGGGAGTTACGCTTCCAGTTTTCTGCTTTATCATTTGGATTATCTACTGCATCTGGAGAATTTCCAAGAGTTTGGCATCAGTTCTCGCCCACTGCAGGATGAGGAGTCCACATTTACCCTTACTTAGACAGTTATCTGATTCACACACAGTGCATTTAGAGCTCCTGATAGTCATGCAAATCACCACTGATTTTTTTCACAAGGTGAGGCTAACCCTCAATGTCCATAAGTCACAAGTCCCAGGCACAAGGTATTCCTTCCAGATTATAAAAGCTCCTTTCTTTCACATCTCAGAGGCATCTGCAGCAAATAAACCATTACTGCAAGGGTATTCCTGCAATTCCTTGATTACATGGCTTCTTGCATCCTAATTATTCCATTGGCAAAACCACACATGAGTAAGATCCATTGGTGCATCAGGATCTGTTGGTCACAGCACCAGCAGTTCCTAGAAACAGATATAACCCTCCTACTCTATCTAAAGAGATCCAGTGGTGGGAGGACACTGTCAAAAACAACCCAAAGATTTCCTTCAAGTTCCCCAGACACAGTGCAGACCCTGGCAACAGACAGTTCTGGCCTAGCCTAGGGAGGTCACCTAGGTCAAATCAGAGTTCAGGAGACCTGGAACAGGCAACAGGTAAAACAACACATCAGTGTAAAAGAGATATTGGCAGTGATTATAACATTAAAAGCCATTCAAGAAATGTTGACTCCTGCACCTGTACAGATTCTGGAAGACAACACCACAGTCATGTGTTATATAAACACACAGGAGGGAACACATTCCTACTTCTCATGAAGACTTTCTGTGGAACTTTGGCTCATGACACATCACACACATATCTTCATACATACCATGGTGGAGCAATCTGATGGCAGACTCACATAGCAGAACAAATTAATGTTAAAAAGAGATGTTTTCCTGCATTTGACACACAGGACCTACTGCTTTAAGGATCTATACAGAAAGTGCCTGCAGGAGATTGACAGGGTTCTAATCATGCTTCTTCCTAGTCCCCAGAAAGGAAGGCACCTGGAAACCCATTCTCAGTATCTCCAGATTAAACAATTTTCCAGTAGTTCTGGGGTGTGACAAAAAATAAACCTTTTTGCTTCATCAGAAAACAGGCAACTCGGAAAATTCTGCTGAGGGACCCCTTGGAGACAGATTTAGGAGCAGACACATTCTCCATCAAATGGGTAGACCTTTTTCTTTATGCCTTTCCTGCAACACCCCTTATCCCTGGGGTATTTCTGAAGGTTGGGTCTGAGAAGCCACCCTACTTGCCCAGACATCACTGGTTTTCCCTCCTCCTCTTGGCATTCAGCAAAAATTAAAACACACAATTACCACCCCTCACTGACCTAGTAAACCTCCAATACTGCCTGGACAGTCCTTTTCTTAGAATGTCTTATCTATCATGAACGAAGCTAGGAAACAGAGTGCCAGGAAGTCATATATGGCTAAGTGGAAATGGTTCTCAGTCTTGTGCAAAGCTAAAGGCATTACACTCAGTCAAGTTGCTTTGCAACAGGTACTAGAATACCCCTCACTACTGTACAAACAAGGAATGTCCTACTCTCCCACTGAAGTCAATGCTTCAATCATTTCTGCATGCCTACCTGCCTATGTCCCCTCCCGCCTAAGTTCAACCCCACATGAAACAATTTTTGAAGGGAGTTTTATATCTCAGACCACCCATAAAGGCACCATTCCCCACTGGGATTTGAACTATATACTGGAAAAACTTACCTTGCCTCCCTTCAATCCTGTGGCTTCAGTTCCTATCAAACTACTCTCATGGAAGACAGCCCTACTGCTTGCACTGACTTCAGCAAGGCATATCTCCAAGTTAACAAGTACTGACATGCACGGGGCCTTTCCTCATCTTTAATAAAGACAAAAAACAACCTCCCTTTATCTGAAGGTGGTTTCAGAGATTTCGTTGAATCAAGCTGTCCATCTTCTTGTGTTCTTCCCAAACTCTCAAAATGAATGGAAAAATTCTCCATTCTCTGGATGTGCACCAACTGAGATTCTACTTCTGATGAACAAATTTTCCAGGCAGATCTAACCAGGTTTTAGTAGCATTTGCAGATCATAGGTAGGTATTAGGCTATCGGTCCAAGGGCCTAAGTAAGCCTAGCCAACAAGGTTCCCTGGCTTACAGCACCCAAGAAAGTTATTTTCCTGTGCCCCTGTCGAGCAGAGCCACAGAAGTGATCCCCGGGGTGTATTTCCTATTTCCCATCCACTCATCAAGATTTTTCTTGAAGAGTGCTAATGAAGAACTTTGCTTGACATAGATGGGTAGCTTGTTCCAGAGTATGGGAAGTCTCTGGGACAGGAATGTATCCCTCCAGCATGTCCTGATTATTGCGATGACAAGGTTTAGGTCCCTAGAACATGTAGCTCAGAGGGATTGGGATTTCTTTAGGTGTAGCATGTCCAACAGCTCTGGGTTTGACATAGCTTTATATGTTAGGCAGAGATCACCTCAGAGCAGGCGATATGCTACGGAGTAAAGCTGGAGTTTTTTGAGATGGTCAGTGTAGGGCATCTATTTGAGGCTAGTAATCCTCTTTGTGAGGTACTTCTGTGGCCTTTCCAGCTGCTGCAAATGTCTTGTGAGGTACATTCCAAAAGGGGCATTGTACTCTGTAATGGGTCTAATGAGTGTTGAGTAGAGGAGAACAATGACCTCCTTTTTCCTGGATAAGAACCCTTTTGTGATGAGGTATGCCAAATAGAAGGATTTCCTGACTACTGTGGCAATGTGATTATCAAAGGAGAGACTACTGTCCACCTGGGTCCCAAGGTCTGTTATCACACATTTGGCGTTAAGTAGACTGCGACCATGTGGTAGTTCATGAGTACAGAGTTTTTACCAAAGGGGATGACAATGCCCTTTTTGGCATTGAGCTTGAGGCCATGGCTCTGACACCAGGTATCTGTCTCAGTGAGGCCCTTCTGTAGGATGTCCACATCATTTGGGGACTCGACTATGGCTCCTAGTTTGTAGTCATCTGTGAACTTCATTAGCCAAAGGCCTTCTGTGTTAGCCTGTACTTCAGAGAAGTAGATACCAAACAGGAGAGGTGCCAGGACTGAACCCTGTGGTACTCCACTTGTCACTGGTTTGAAGTCAGATTTGGAGTCTGCAACTTTTACAGTGTAGGTTCTGTCAGTGAGCCAGTTGGCAACCCATCTTGTGACATAGGGATTTATACCTAGTTTAGTGAATTTAGCTATAATTCCAGAATGGGGGAAGGTGTTGAAAGCTTTGGTGAGGTCGAGATAGGCTGTGTGAACTACCTTGCCCTCTTCTACGGATTTGGTGACTGCCTCAAAGAAGTCTATCAGGTTAAGGAGGCATGATCTGCCTTTCACAAACCCGAACTGGGTGGGGTCCAGAGTTTGGTGGTTACCAATGTCTTTGTTTATGAGTTCGATGATAATACGTTCCATGGCCTTACGGACCAGAATCATCAGGCTAATAGGGTGATAGTTCCCGGGATCACTGGTGGCTCCCCCTTTGTCAAGTGTGCTGTGTGCCATTCAGTGGGCACAAAGCCTGACATGAGGCTATGATTGAACATGGTGCTTAGGTGGGGAGCCAGTTTGTTCTGAAGTTTGTGTAAAATGCAGCCTGGGATGTTGTCTGGTCCCATGGATGCTGTGTTTTTGGCTTTAGAGAGTGCAGCTTTTACCTGCATAGTTGTAATTACAGGGACTCTGCATGCTTCCAGTATAGATATGGGCCCTTTAGGGGGTGAGAGGGGGGTAAAGTTAGCACTGAACCTATCTGCCAGGATGTTGGCAATATCACTTAGTTCTGTAATTTTCGTGCTGTTGTGCTGTAACTCAGAGCAGATCTGGGTGTTGCCATTGAGATTCTTGACATAGCTATAGAATGCTTTGTGGTTGTCCCTATAATCAGTGGTGATTTTGTTTTCGTAGCTAACTTTGGAGGATCTTATAAGGGATCTCAGCTTCTTACTGAGGCTGACCAAGGAACTCCTCCACTCATGGGATTTTACTGTCTTTTGCAAAAGTTTCTTCCTTTTGTTGTAGAGTTTGTTTATGGCAAGGGGACCACCAGATTGGCTTCCTTTTTTTGGAGGATAACGTATTGGTTCTGTTTGGGATAGCACGATCCATGCACTCATGTAAGTGCTTATAGAGTGCATTTCTGTAGGATTCAGCAGTCATAACTCTATTGTCCATCTGCATGGGTGTCATGAAGTTTGCCACATCTGTCTTAAGAAGCATGAAGTTAGCTTTGGAGAAACTTTTTACCATGGTTTCATTAATGGGGGGTGGGGGCAGGATGTGGATATCTAGGGTGATTAGCTTATGGTCGGATCTGACCAGCAAGGAGTTGACTTCAGGTGTGGAACACCGGTCACTCATGTTGGTAGTGACTAGGTCTAGGATATTGTTGCCCCTGGTGGGGGTGTGGATAAGGTGATCCTGGGCATTGGAATTTATGAATTCCAGGAAGCGTTGAGTGAAAGAGTTGGTACATGAGTAGTTTTCCCAGTTAATGGTGAGGTAGTGGAAATCGCCCATTATTAGAGTGTTTGGTTGAACCGGGTTTTTTATTATAAAAAGCTATTTTCCTCTAGACAAGTGAGGAAAATGAGTACAAGAGCTGTTTTTGTCTAAGCAAGTGAGGAAAGTAAGTACAAAAACTGTTTTCCTCTATGTAATGAGGAAGGTTGAGTGTTGTAGTAATTTGTAGCTTATTTAATGCTTACAAGTTCTGAACACGAATAAGCAAATTCAAGTGCTAAAACTAAGAATCTGTATCTGAACTAGACTAGTTACAGGAAAGAAACAAGTGAAAATGTGGGCTTTAAAATCAGAAAGTTGAGAGAGAGAGATGGAAAAATTGCCCAAACAGCCAATAACTACAATTTCTGGGCCAGAATCACCCCTTATGTGGTAGATAGGTTACCTAGTGCTTACCACTCCCACTGATAAGCTGGTAGGCTTCCCTCCAACACAGAAAGGCTTGACGGCCTCAAATACAAGGCAGACCAGTATACAAACAATCCATCTCTAAATTGATTTTTAAATGCATCTTCTGTTATTCACATGTCAAGCATCCCCAGACAAGATAAAAGCCCACTCTACTAGGGACAAAGCAACAACCACTTTTTTTCCTAAAGGGAGTGCCTCCTTACACTTTTTTAAATGCAGCTACCTGGTCCTCTGTATACACCTTTTATAGGTGACATTAGTCAATGTGACCAAATCACTTAGAGCCATATTTTACACTGTCAAGTGACTAGCCTTGCCACAGCACACAGTCTATGATCCATGTCCTCCTAGCTGGAGGATACTGAACACCACAGTAGGTGCCCAAAGGGCACCATGTAGAAACTGTGCTGCTGCTCACAGCTCCATTCATTGGTGAATGTGAGGTGGAAACACTCAGCATGTTTTTTGGAGGTGGGAGGAACCTCATGGAGACACAGGGAAAACAATGCAAACTCCAAATAGGCATTGGCCAGAGGTCAGGATCAAACCTTTTCCCTTGTGTATGGGAGGTGAAGACCATAACCATTAAGCCAACTTGTCTCTAACTAAGATCAAGGAGAACAGATTATGGTGGTTCAGACATGTGCAGAAAAGCAGAAGACAACGTGGTGAAGAAGATTTGGGACAGACAGGAAGAAGGTAAGAGGAAACTAGGATGTCCAGCAAAGAGGTGGATGGATTGTGTGAGAGAAGATCTGCAACAGTCAGGCATAAGTGTCAAAGAAGGCAGGAGTATGACATTGAATTAAGACAGATAATGACAGTTAACATGGTACCCTGACCCCATGTAGAAAAATGGGCAAAAGGGCATTGCCACTGCTGCTGATGATGATGATGATAAGTTCATAGGTTTTTATGGTGGGAGGATGGCATAATGGTTAAGGTGTTTACCCTACAGGCACAAGGTGCAGGGTTTTCCCCACTTAGGCATCCACTTAGGCATAATAGCTAAACTCTCCCAGCTAGGCATCAACCCGTATGTTACCAGATGGGTAGCTGACTGGCTCACTGATAGAACCCACATAGTCAAAATAGGGGAACCCACCTCTAATAGTAGACCCGTAATGTGCGGTGTACCCAAAGGATCGGTCTTGAGGGCTCTACTGTTTGGGATATACTTTTCTGAGGTACAAGCCAAAACCAGTGGTCTGTGGCTGGCTAAGTTTGCAGATGACTGCAAGCTGGGTGCTGTTTTAAATTCCCCTAGTGATGTGAACATCCTCTGAGGGCCTTACCCAAACTAACGACTGGTGCCAGAATCATGGCCTCAAACTGAATGCCAAGAAATGCATCATTATCCCCTTTAGGGAAAATGGCATCCTCACTAATTATCACATTAATAACAATGTACTAAGCATGCAATCAGTCATGAGGGACTTGGGCACCCAGGTTGATAGCAGCCTGACTTTTGACCACCACATTGCCTCTGTTGTACAGAAGGCTTTCTACATGGCCCACCTCATAAATAAGGGCATTTCATCCAGGAACAAGGAGGTTATTACATCCCTGTACTCCTCCCTTATCAGACCCATTACTGAGTACAGTGCCCCCTTTGGCATGTACCTTGCCAAGCACATGCAGCAGCTGGAGATACCACAGAGGTTCCTGACCAGGAAAATTCAGGTTCTCAAACACCTATCCAGTACAGATAGGCTAAAAGCCCTGTCCCTCTACTCAGTCTCATACAGACTGCTCAGAGGTGACTTGTGCCTGGCATACAAGACCATCTCAGACCCAGCCTTGATGGAGTTGCTGTATATCTGTAAGTCAAACTCCAGTTGCACAACCTGGACGCAAGGCCTTAACCTGGTCTGTGACATTAATAGAACTTGTTGGTGGGATAGATTTATGTCCCAAAGTCTCCCCCATCTGTGGAATAGACTCCCTCTCCATGTCAAGCAGGGTACCTCTCTAGCCCTCTTTAAGAGGAACCCGGACGACTGGATGGGAAACAGAAAATACACCTCTGGGATCCCACCTGTGTTCCTGCTGGACAGGGGAAACAGGTGCTAACTATGAGGAAACATGGGCCAAATTCTTGGCTAGGCTTATAAGGGCCTCCAGGCCCGTAGTCTAGTATCATCCTATGAACCTGTTAGGCTAATGACCACAACGGCCTTTTTAATCCTAACCATGCATCCCAAATCTCTGATAAGTTCTGGTACCCTTGATAAGTGTAAGCAGGGGCTTGGGAGATGAAATTATTTGCAAGCAGGGGCCTGGGAGGTGAACTGTCTACAGTCTGCCTGTGTCCATTAGAGACACAGGTGACAAACTAGGGATAAATTTTATGTTGGGAGGGTGGCTTAATGGCTAATGTGTTTGCCTTACAAACACAAGGTGCAGGGTTTGAGTCTCACAAGGGATAATTGTCTAGGCTTAAAATGGCTCACAAGAGCAGTTAGCTTAGTACTAAACTATGAACTTTGAACCTATGTTCCGCTTCCAAGTGTCCAAGTTACACTTGAATTGGGTTAGTTAGGAACTCTACTTCAAATGGATGGGGAGCCTGTTCCAGAGAAAGGGTAGTCTCTTGGATACATACCTGTCTCTTTCGCAGGTCCGATTTATATCACAGACAAGGTTTAAGTCTTTAGAATGGGTAATTCTGGTGTTGTTTGTTTTGTAGATATACAGGAGGTACATCAGAGTGGGGTCTGACAATTCCTTGTATGCCAGGCATAGATATCCCCTCAACAGCATGTAAGGGACAGAATACAGGGATAAGGCTTTGAGGCATTCTACATAAGACATGTTACGTACACCTTGTATTCTTTTAGTGAAGAACCTCTGTGGGCATTCCAATTGTTGGATGTGCCTGGTTAGGTACATCCCAAAGGAGGCATTGTAATTAATGATAGGTCTGGTGAATACCATTTATAATGGAACAATGACTTCCTTTGATCTAGATGCCATCCTTTGTTTATAAGTTGCACAACATAGAATGATTTCCTCACTACTGTAGACATGGGATTTTCAAAGGCTAGATTACTGTCTGTGTGTGTACCCATGTCCCTGACTACTGAATCAACTCTTAGGGGTGTGTAGTCATTTACCAAGCATTACAATCTTGAGGTCATATCCAGAGCTAGGACTGGGCCTCATCCATCCTGCACAGCCTGTTGTAACAGGACAGAGGGTCCTGCAATCATCCCCAGTAATGAAGCTTTGGGAATCTTCCTAAGACTTAGTGCTACAGCATTCACTATGATGAACATAGTATAGTTGTGTAGATTACATAAAATAATTGTAGAAGTTGGAGCAGATCAGTGTTGTACTACCCTTTCCTACCCTCCTTCCCCTCTCTTGATTCATTTTTCTCAACCTTTGGGTCACACCTCTCAACAGTCTAGATTTTTGCAGAATGTTCAGATTTTTGTCTTATGTTTTTGGTCCATTAGTCATAAAATTTAGATTTTTTTGGAAAATTTCTGGCAAATCACTAAGGACTGAACTCACAAAATACATACATTTGAGTTTTAGACTTCATTTCCTTTAGAAAATGCATGACAATACCAAACCAATTATTCTAGCAACTTTCTAGGTTTGTAAGAGCAATATCTAAAAATTGTCCCTGATTTTGGGCCTTTGTCCACTCGTTATTTTTAGCTTTGTCCAGATTTCTTGTGGGTACGTTTAGGGATGAGGTGGGTCCTTTGTCCTCCTCTATCATCCCCAGTCCCATGCCTCCTATACTTCCTAAACCAGGGCTGTGGTTATCAGCAGGGCTAGTTGGGTAGATCATGCTCCTCTCAGTGCTGTTTGGACCACAGACACAGACAATTGGACAACAAAGACCTTAGGATGGTGCCTACCGATGTACCTCTTATATCGCCGACATCCTAGGAAGTCTCTTGGCTGGGAGACAATCAAAGGATCTGTTATTCATGCTGGCCATGGACTTCTGTATGGCAAGAAGTTCCCATGACTTAGTATTGCAATCCTGACCTACTTAAACATTTTCAATTATGATAAGCAATTTACACAAGTGTTCTTCAATGTTAGGTTTGTTAACATGCCTTCCATCTTCAACAGCATGCATCCAACCTTTCTCCTTCCTCCTCCTGGTGTTATGATCTTTTCTTCAGTTTACGAAAGTGTGTCCATGTTTGTTGAGCAGCCTGAAAGCTCTGAGTGCCAGGTGCTCTTAATACTTATGGCATGTAATCCTACACACTGCCTAAGACAGATGCACTTCTTAGCAGTTAGCATTATGTATCTAAAATTTAGTTTTTCTCCAAGAACAGCTAGCTCCTGACCTTCTCCATCAGTCACAGACTTCTACAAGAGTATTCCTCTGGATCCTGAGGTTCATGGCTTCTAAAATTCTTAAGATAACTCTTGCCAAATTACACATAAGAAAATATTCAGTAGTTTCTTTAAAAACCTGTACCTGGCATTTGCATTCTTTGGAGTATCAAATTGCAGTTTTGTGCTTTATAAAATGGGAAATTAATTGGTGGAGAATATATTCAACTAAACCCAGGTTTCTAGTTCTCTATTCAGACCCCAAACTAATCTATCACCACAGATGCATGAGTTTGTGCTTGGGGAGCAGTTTCCAGAGGGGTAAAAGTGCAAGGTCTGCAGAATCCATCAGACAGACAAAAGCACATCAACTGGAAAGAGTTCTCCCATACCCGTATGGGAAGAGACACATTTTCAGTGTCAGTATAGTTCTTATGCTTGCTTTGTGACAGCTTACCTGCCATTTTGTTTCTATTGGTATGTGAACAGCACTGACAGGGACATTTTGTTTTGCTTTTATTTTTTATAACCTAAAGGACTGGGGAGTGAAATGTAGTAGTTTAGTTTTTTAGGGTTTAATAGGAATTCTGCACCATCTAACCAGGTTTCTATTGAGAATAATGATTCTTGGTTCATTTTTTTGGAGATTGGGTATGTTATGGGCAGAACAGATAAGTTCTACCCTACCTCCTGCAGGTACAAAACAAATGCACATATGGTTAAAATTAAAACATTGAGGATTGTAGGGTTAATCTTGAAGAATATTTCTGTGTTCACATACTGCTATGGTAAAATTATTTGTATTCTATATCAGACCAGTCGTGTAGTATAATTCAGTTTTCTGTGTTAATAATAGCCATGACTTATTCTGCCTTGAAAGTGTTCAAAGAAATTCCACATAAAAATGTTGATGGGTTTAAAGAACCATGTTATAATAGTTGATTGGAGACACGTGGACTGTTTTCGTTCACCTATAGATGGTTGAGAGGTAGATTATGTCTTGCTTTATAAGCACTTCATGGTGATGAACTGATGATATTACTGGATTTAGATCTCCTCCAGGTGGCATTTGACTCAAGATGAGAACAGGTAAAATTCAAAATAGATGGGTGTAGAACTATGCTAAGAACCAAGTTCATTATGACAGCCAGGACTATGGAATAAATTACTAATGGCTATTAGTCAAAGTACATTAATGGATGGATTCAAGAAGTCATTGGATTCATGGATGGGACCTTTAGTGTACTTGTTGACCCTGGAGTCTGATTGGCCATGCCTTGGCCCATGTGCAGTTGTTTTTTAAAATTTGAGAATAGCGAAGTACCAAGAAAAAGCAAGAGCTATAATGTTTTGGCTTGGCCTAGTGACACATATTAAGTGAGCAGTACAGTGTTGTGCCATCTGCAATGTATACCATAACAAGCTAAAGGAAGAAATTCTAGCACCCTAGTCATGTATCATCCATTGAACTCAGAGGGCAGTAATTTGTTCTTGTTCAAAGAAGATGCATTATGTGCCTTATATGTCTGGATTCTTATTACAAGTTTCCTGAAATAAACTGATGGACACAAGAGAAGGTGCAATTTGTGTATTAAAAATCTGTATTCTGAAGAGTGGGATTGTCTGATATTTGCATATAGTACAAGGATATGCAGTACAAAAAACAGGAATTCAGAAGAGTTGTGCATGAAAGTAAATACAAACAGATAAAATCCAGTGTGCATTCAAATGGACAAGTGAAGATAACTACCCAAACAGGGAAGAATATTGTGAGAAAGAGCTAGAACAAAAGTTATAAGGACAGCCATGACGTAGTTTTTAGAATATAAAAATGCACCATTGCAGAGACTCAATCTGCTACCAGTTAATTTGTTAACGGACAGAGAAGGTTGAAAAGCAGATTATTTACTTCAATTGTATTGCTGCTACCTAACATCAAAATAAAGTAAAGAAATAATGCCTGAACATCAACATAAAGTAAAGAAATAGTTATCAAAGGCAGAAATATTACTATGATGATAACCACAGAAAACTACCAGATTTACAGGCTGGTGATAATCCAGAAACCATAGGAAAGCCCACATCCCAAAGATAAAGTTATTGGTGAAGCAGCCGAGCCAAGATCCTATGTGATTCATGGGAAAGACAATAACTATTGTGAAGAAACTTTAGACATCTGTGAAGAGCAAATCCTCCAAAGTCAAAGTCGATGGTCTGCAAAAATGAGAACCAAAAGTGTCACAATCAATTCTGTTGCAAGAAAATACACTCTGATGATCAAGAGCTATAGAAAGAGACTTCTGAAGCTGTGAATGAAAACAAAGCTGTTGTGTAACATGAACTGTCCGAAAGTAAGACCAGATTTCCAGTACAAACTGTCCTGTTAAACTCCCCAGATACAGTAGACTTTTGAGAAAACTAAATAGATGCATGGACTGTTGCAGAATTACAAATGATTCTAAAGACCAAAACATTTCTTTTATGGAAAATGTGCCTTCATTATATAAAACAAGTCTGATTTGCATCACTGTAAGACTAAATGTAGAATGTCAGGAGGAGATAGCAATACAGATGATCTCTCAAGAATGACTTTACAAGAAATTAATAATAATGGAAATGAATGTTTCTCTAAATTTAAAAAGCAGGTAAATCATTTCCAAACAATTCCAGTTAAGGCTGTCCATAACTAGCTAGTCTGGCAGTTAGCGCAGAGAATTAAGACTCTGAGTATGTAATGAGGTTCTTCCAGTGGTACAAGGTTTGATTCCCGCAGCCTTCATTTGCATGTTGTGAACACTTGAGCAAGTCACTTAACCAGGCAGTGCCTTGGGGCAATTGGAAATTTGAGCTAGGCTACTTAATGGTCTTCTGGACTGCATGCCTACTAACTACCTGTGAACCGAATAAGGAACTGTCTTGAGCTTTGGGATGGAAGGTTAACCTCAAAAAAGTTGATGAAAATGCAAAAAAAAAAGTATCACAAGAGAAGATTTGAACTTGGAGTTAAGAAAGACTGAGTGCTTTGGGGTACTACAGTCATTATTTTGTGGAAAATGAAAAAAAAAAAAAAAAAAAAAAACAATATAAGGATAATTGCATCCTGGACCTCCAAGTATCGTTAAAGTTAAGACTTTAGTGTATACATCTTTAAGGTGACCCAAAGCTGATGATGAGATTGAGTATGTGTGCAGACGGGGTGTACCCTGCCAAATGCAATAAAAGATACCAAGAAAACCACCATTACATTTGTGAGAATTTCCAGGTGGACTTTGGAAAAGACTGCCCATAGATTTTGCCGTTTGTTTCATGGATAGTACATTCATTATTATTGTGAATGTATATTCAGAAAGGTTGGAAGTATTTGAAGCAACTAAAATAACATTTTGAACTACAATATGTAAACTGAAAAGATTATATGTTTATGGATTTTTACTAGGATAACAACCACCAAGGTTTTATAAGTGTAACCATGCAACCCAACCCAGGTTTGTCCCCCAGTACCTTGGACGCCTACATGATGGGATATGTTAGTAAGGAGGTAGCTAAGGGCTATGTGGGAGGTCTGTGTTAGTTGGGGATTAATTAATTTACCTACTGTCAACTATTGTGCATCAGAAACATGGGAAACCATGGGTGAATTTGTGATGTCTCATCCAGTGATCAAGGTTTCATTTGAACATGGTCAGGGATGAACTCTGCTTCATGTGGATAGTGAACCTATTCCATAGTGTGGGGATCCTTTGATATGCATATTGGTCTCTCCAGCATGTTCTGTTTATGTTGCAGGCAAAGTTCAGGTCCCTTGATCTAGTATTCCTAATGCTGCTTGTTTTATGGATGTGCAAGAGATTCATCAGAGCTGGGTTTGAGGATGCTTTATATGCTAGGCATAGATTGCCTGCCAGTAACCACTAGGAGACTGAAAACAGAGGTAGGGCCTTAAGGCAATCTGTGTAGGGCAGAATATTCATACCCTGCATTCTCCTGATGATAAAGGCGTTCCAGCTGTTGCATTTGCTTGGTTAGGTATATGCCAAAGGGAGCATTGTACTTTGTGATTTGTCTGCTCAGGAAGAGTGGTACTATAACTTCCTTGGACCTGAATGCCACACCCTTGCTTATGAGCTTGGTGACAAAGAATGATTTTCTTACTATCTTGGCTAAGTGTTGGTCGAAGGCCAGATTACTCTCTGCATATGTTGCAGGAACCCTAGCTACCAAGTCAGTTGTTAGGGGTGTTTTATCAATGAAGTACTGATCTTGGGTGGATGATTTCCCAAATAGCACAATAATTCATTTGTTAGCATTGAATTTTAATCCATCATTTTGGCATCAGCCATTTGTCTGTGTTAGGTCCTCTTGTCGGATGATAGCGTGATGGGGGGAATCTATTAAAGCTCCCAATTTACAGTAATCTGCGAACTTGGTGAACCAGAGGCCTTTGACATTAGCCTTGACTTCCGAGATGTAGATGTCAAACAGGAGTGGGTCCAACACAGAGCCCTGGGGTACTCCACTGGTGACTGGTCTTCTGTTGTACATGGTCGCACAAGCTCTAACCACTTGGGGGCTATCTGTGAGACAGCCAGCAATCCTGAAAGTTATTTAAGGATTTTAAACCTAGTTCTGACAGTTTGCCAAGCAAATTTTGGGATATTGTATCAAACAACTTGGTCAGGTCAAGGTAGGTGGTATGCACCATTTTCCCCTCATCCATTGTCTTGGTGACCCTCTGGAAGAAGCCTACCAGGTTAAGCAGGTAAAACCTTCCCTTAACAATGCCAAAGTAGGATGAGTCCCATGTTTCTAGGTTGCCAAAGTCCTTGTTGATCATTTCCATGATATTTCTTTCCATGGTTTTGCATATTAGTTAGACTTGTCAGACTGATGGGTCTGTAGTTTCTTGGGTTGTTGATGGCTTAGCTTATAAAGAATGATGACTGTTGTGGTCCTGCATTCAGTTGATACATAAACTGTTTTGAGACCGTAGTTGAATAGTACCTCAAGTGGTCCTGATAGGTCATGTTTTACATTATTTAGGAGCCAATTGGGTATATTGTTGGGGCCCACTGAAGCAGTGCTTTTGGTTGTTTTTAGTCTTAGTGAGCGCCACTAAGACCTGCTCCTTGTTGATAGTTGGGGGAATATGCTAGAAGAAGTTTCTCAGCAGGTAGTTAGGCAGGTGTGGGGGGTGGAGGGTGAAGTTAAAGCTAAATTTATTAGTCAGTAGATTTGTTATGTCTGCATGGTCAGTGAAAGTGTTGCCATTTACCATTTCCGATTATGGCGTAGCAGAACATAGAGTAGTGATTTAAGGTATTTAATTCACATATGAATAATTATATCATTTTGTTACACAAAACTAGACTATACATTCAACATGTGAACCTAGTCTCACTAATATTAATGTCTTAGCTGAAAGGTATGTTCATACATTTAAGGCCAAACTGAAGAAATTTTCAAGCACTGCAGTATATGAAGAAATGTTTACTTGTTTGTACTGCTGTACAGATTTACACAAGTCAGACAACTGCATAATTATTTTCATAGACATGTTGGAACTGATGTATTTAACCAAATTTAAGTATGACCTTGAGAAAAAAAATTAAAAAGTTTCAACATGATAAATGTATGCAGTAACATATCTTTTGGAACATCCAACTCTGCATTTTGCCTGTGTTGCACAGTAATAAAACTGAAGTGACAGCGGCATTAGATTCAGTACCAAAGCTGAGACATTTCCAGAGAGTTAGAAATCCACCTCTCCAGTTAATCTTTTTGATAGATGGTCTTTATGACATTAAACTATAAGTAATTTGTCATTTTATCTACCTCAAAAGTATGGTCTTTCATAAAAGTGAACTGAATTTAATTGCTAAGTCTTGATTAGAAAAAAAGGAGATTGTGGTGATGTGCCATCTTAAAACTGTTAACTAAATTGGTAGTTCCATACCCCCAAATACCTGTATAAGTCATGGTTAAGAATGGAGTTGACAAGCAGTAAGGGGTACCTAATAAATATTGTCACAGTCCTCATGTGTTATTTCTAAATATGGTAGGCAGTAAGGTGTACCTAATAAATATTGTCACAGTCCTTATGTGTTATTTCTAAATATGGTAGGCAGTAAGGTGTACCTAATAAATATTGTCACAGTCCTCATGTGTTATTTCTAAATATGGTAGGCAGTAAGGTGTACCTAATAAATATTGTCACAGTCCTCATGTGTTATTTCTAAATATGGTAGGCAGTAAGGTGTACCTAATAAATATTGTCACAGTCCTCATGTGTTATTTCTAAATATGGTAGGCAGTAAGGTGTACCTAATAAATATTGTCACAGTCCTCATGTGTTATTTGCAAATATGGTAGGCAGTAAGGTGTACCTAATAAATATTGTCACAGTCCTCATGTGTTATTTGCAAATATGGTAGGCAGTAAGGTGTACCTAATAAATATTGTCACAGTCCTTATGTGTTATTTCTAAATATGGTAGGCAGTAAGGTGTACCTAATAAATATTGTCACAGTCCTTATGTGTTATTTCTAAATATGGTAGGCAGTAAGGTGTACCTAATAAATATTGTCACAGTCCTCATGTGTTATTTGCAAATATGGTAGGCAGTAAGGTGTACCTAATAAATATTGTCACAGTCCTCATGTGTTATTTGCAAATATGGTAGGCAGTAAGGTGTACCTAATAAATATTGTCACAGTCCTTATGTGTTATTTCTAAATATGGTAGGCAGTAAGGTGTACCTAATAAATATTGTCACAGTCCTCATGTGTTATTTCTAAATATGGTAGGCAGTAAGGTGTACCTAATAAATATTGTCACAGTCCTCATGTTATTTCTAAATATGGTACAGAAAGCATCAAATCAAGCATCAACACCCATTTATCTTTGTAACAAAATACATCTTCCACTTCCTTTCTTGAAATGGAATCTGACAACGATAAATAGATCCTTTATTCATTCATTGTGGACTGAGAAATTCAGAATACACTAAACAGCAATGAAAAGGATGGGCTGATGGAACTTGCATTTGATAAATTGCTTGTTTTATTGTCATTCCACGTCCTTTGGTTAGGTTTGACAGCTGAGTAATACGGCATTGCTATCTAAAGCCATAACCACACAGCTGCCATTTTGCATTGCCTATTTGTGTGAAATCACAATCTCTGCTATGTCCCCTGCAGAGAAAAAGTAGGCATGTAAGAAGCTATCTGTTGAAGTGACCTTAACTTCTGTCTCATTAAAATAACTCCATCATGCATCTGTTGAACTCTGCAAAGGAAACAGGCAAGACCATTTTTGTCCATGAAATGATTGCATGTGTTATGCACTTAGTCATTGTACTACAAGCAAAAAAAATTATGCTGATGACTGGTCAAAGGAGCATGCAAAAGTTATTTAATGACTCACAGCACAGACAAATTTGGGGACCACTGCTCTAAATAACATTTCCACATCTGTACACTTCCCCTCTATAAAAAGTGTCATATGAGCATTTATTTGCCACTCCTATAGTATTAAGATGATGTCAGGCTTATGTTTCATCTCTCACACACCTATCTGCTTGGCCATCAGGCTTCCAGTGGATATCACCATTTATGCTTAAACCTTGAAGATGTCAGTTCATTATTCCTTGATCTCTTAAAGACTTTCAACACATTCAATTTCTTCCTCCACCTACAGAATCTGTCCATCTGGGGACTGTCTGATTTTCTAGTTATCTGGAAAGAAGGTCCCATCTGATAGATGAAAAGATTCCTTTTCCCCCCAGCTAGTTTTTTTAGGTGTTCCACAGGGCTCAATGCTTGGTCTATTTATTTTCACAATATTTGTCAGTGATTTGTTCAGACTGGATGTTGATGTCAAATGGTACAGAGCACTGATGAGTCAGTATTAACATGTCACGCATCATCCCACAGAAAGTTACTTGTGGTACTTTAATGTAGCTTCAGCTTGCTTCATTTGGGGTTAAATATCTTCACATTGTTTTGAACATAGGCAAAACTAAAGTTGTGTTTCAATGCCAAACAATCAAAACCAAACAACGAACCTTCCTTTTGTCTAATAAAACTTCCTCATGCAAAACATTTACTGAAATGGTAAACTTTATAAAATAGGGAGTCTCACTATAGATAACATGACTTGTATGGGTCTATGTTTAACCGTCGAATAACATTTGCATCGAACGGCTAAACATCGAACCCTAACCACTGAATGTTCATTCAGTGAAAGTATATTTCAGCGAACAGGAAAGTAACTAGTTGGCCAACACTTTCCCGTCTGCCCTTTTCCCCACTGTAGTGTGGTCTCGGAGTTGGTATTTATAGTTAGGAGGAGTGTGGGGGGGCAAAGGCCCCCACCTGGGTAGGTTTGAAAATACTGCGGTTTTTGGGACGGGGAAACTGTTGGGTAACTATGTACTTTCCCTGGTGGAAAAAAAATGAACATTCGCTGAATGAACGTTCGATGGTTAGGGTTTGATGTTTAGCCGTTCGATGTAAATATTTTTTGATGATTAAATATAGACCTGAATTGTACACCTAAGCAGTGGGAGATTGTACCAATGAAAAACGGATGGTCTACAGGGCCGAGACCTTTCTGAACAAGTCCACTTGTCTTTTTACTGCCAATATGTTTCTTCTGAGTGTTTTATATTCTTGAGATGCCCTCACAAGTTTACACTGCCCCCTTTTCCTCCTTAAAGTAGAGCAGTCTTACAATAGGATATATATTTTCCACCTCTGGACCATCACTCTTGTTCACGACTATATTGCAATTCATAAACTAAATTAGTCTGCATTTAAACAAACTACTTAGGACTGATGTCACTAATATGTTCACATAAATTTCTCTGTTTTCCTAAAAGACATCCCCTCTCTAATATTATGGGATGGTAGATGCCTCTATACTGTCTAAGATGTGGTACAAACTCCTGAAACATGGAATAGAGTCAGAAAATGTTCACAATAACTGCAGATAGAGTAAGCAACAACTGCATACCTCTCAACTTCTTAGCACAAAAAAAATCTGGACAAAACCCCAAAAATATGGAGATATTTTAAATATTGCTCTCATAAACTTAGAAAGTTGCTAGAATAAAATGTCTTATGATACCATGTATTTTCTGAAGGGTATGAAGTCTGAAACTCAAATGCCTGTCATTGTTTAGTGAATTCAGTCCTTACTGATTTGCCACAAAAATACAGAAAACCACAAATTATATAAGGAAAAGAACAAAAATATGAGGCAAAAATCTGGACATTCTGTGAAAGTCTGGACAGCTGAGAGGTATGAACAACTGTCCTGTATCACTTCAACAAATAACCTGAACAATTGTATTTAAGCTTTTAGCCACATATCATTCAGTTGTAAGTGCATTTGTTATTGTGGAGTAATTTGACCAGAAAATACTTTTATAATTCCCTGAATAAACTAAAAAGTTTCAACAGATTAGATTTTTGACTCTCTCTCTCTTTTACTTCCCTACACTCCTCCTGTATCTATAGTAATCAGGTCTTATTACAGTTTACTATAAATACCTCTTGCCTAATCATTCTTGTCAATACCTTTCTTTTCTCAGCTGCTCCTGTTTCCTTTCACCCTTCTCTGGCCTCTTTTATTTTGCTGCTGTACTCACTGGCCTGATAGTCCAAGTTTATCTTTCTCTTCTTTAGAGTGTACAGTTACTTTTTTGGTGTACATCATGACACTTTGTAACTTAAGTGATGCCATGTATTTCCCACCATATCTGACTAAAATTATGTTGGCAGTTTCTTAATAAAATCATTGTAAGCTTTTTATTTAAGTATCGGCTTATGTAATTCTACTGAATCTCTCAGTGGTGTCACTCAAGAGTTGGCAAGGGGTGCATCCATGGACAGAAATGGACGGGCCTTATGCATATGCTGCTATATGCCTATTAAACTCTCTGGATGCATCGACATGTACAGCCTTCAATGAACTTTTCAGTGATATCAAGGAAGGAAAAGTATGACTTTATGAGGAATTTTGTTTTAAGGATTGCACCTTAAAACTGATACAAATGGCAAGGAAATGCCACACAGCACTATACGCACCACATCCCACAGTGCATAAGGTATGTGTACAAGTCTGACCATAAGGAAACTCAGCACAGCACTGAAAGGACCACATGCCATGGTGCATAAGATGAGTGTATGAGTCTGACCATAAGGAAATGCAGCACGACACTGGAAGAACCACATGCTGTGGTACATAAGGTAAGTAGATGAGTGTGACCATAAAGGAATGCAGTGCAATAGTGTAAGAACCATATGCCATGGTACATAATGTAAGTGTTCGAGTCTGACCATAAGAAATGCAGCACATCATAGGTTCATAGGTTCATACTAGGCTATCTGCCCAAGGGCATTTATAAGCCTAGCCCATGGTTATGTGGGTTTCGCCACCCCTTTAGTTTGAATAAAAACTATGCCTATCATTTTGCTGTGCCTCTGTCAAGCAGTGGCACTGAAGTAATCCCTGGGGTATATCTGCGATCTCCCATCCATTGGTCAAGATTCCTCTTGAACAAGGCCAGCGAGGTGCTCTGCCTCACATGTACCGGGATTTTGTTCCACAGCATAGGGAGTCTCTGGGTGATGAATCTGTCCCTCCAGCATGTTCTATTTATAACCGTGTCAAGGTTTAAGTCTCCCGCCCTTGTGGTTCTGAGGGATCTAGATTTTTTGAGGTGAAGCATATTCATCAAATCTGGGTTTGACATGGCCTTATATGTCAGGCACAGGTCACCACTGAGCAAGCGGTATGAGACTGAATAGAGCTGGAGTTCTTTCAGTCGGGCAGCATAAGACATATTTTTGAGACCCTTTATCCTTTTGGTGAGGAACTTTTGGGGCCTTTCAAGCTGCAGCAGGTGTCTGGTCAGATACATTCGAACGGGCATTGTACTCAATCATAGGTCTAATAAGTGATGAGTACAGGGGACGATGACCTCCCTTGATCTAGATGTGAATCCCTTCATGATCAGGTGGGTGATATAGAAGGTTTTCCTAACTACTTTAGCAACATGAGTGTCAAGCGAAGGCTACTGTCAACCTGGGTCCCCAGATCTCTGATGACTTTTTCTGTGCTCAGTGGATTGCCACCTATATGGTAGCTAGGGGTAACCTTGTTTTTCCCGAAGGGTATGACTATGCATTTTTGGCGTTTAACTTCAGGCCATGGCTCTGGCACCAGTTATCCGTTTCTGTGAGGCCCTTCTGGAGGATATCTGTGTCAGATGTGTTTTCGACTATGGCCCAGTTTGCAGTCATCTGCAAACCTTGTCAGCCATAACCCTCCTGTGTTTGCTTGTACTTCAGAAAAGTAGATGCCGAACAAGAGTGGACCCAGGACTGAGCCCTGTGGGACACCACTTGTGACAGGCTTTGAGTCTGACATGGCTCCAGCAACTCTGACCCTGTGGGTTCTGTCACTTAGCCAGTTTGCAACCCATCTTGTGATGTATGGGTTTACATTCAAGCTGATGAGTTTTTCGATGATACCTGAGTGGGGTATTGTGTGAAGGCCTTTGCCAGGTCGAGGTAGGCTGTATGGACTGCCTTTCCCTCATCAATGGCCTTGGTGACTGTCTCGAAAAAGTCAACCAAGTTTAAGAGGCAGGATCTGCCTTTGACAAAGCCAAACTGAGTTGGATCCAAAGTCTGCAAGTTCTCTATGTCTTTATTTATGAGTTCCATTATGATCCTCTCCATGGCTTTGCAGATAAGGCTTGTCAAGCTAATGGGGTGGTAATTTCCAGGGTCTGTGGAGGCACCGCCCTTATGAAGTGGGACCACAGTCGCCGTGCGCCACTCCTTGGGTACGTATCCTGAGGTGAGGCTAAGATTAAACAGCTGTCCTAACTGTGGGTTTAATTCCTCGTTGAGTTCATGAAGCACACAGCCGGGACACCACCCGGTCCCATGGGTGCTGTGTTGTTTGCCTTAGTGAGGGCAGTTCTCACCTGGGCGTTGGAGATGTTTGGGGGGCTACAATCCTCTGGAATAGATATCTCTCCTTTTGGGGGGGAGGGGACAAGTTTGCACTGAACCTGTCAGCCAGTATGTTGGCAATGTGTGTAGGTTCAGTAATTTTCACATCATTTTGAACTAATTCTGAGCATATCTGGGAGTTTCCTCCTAGGTTTCTAACATAGCTAAAGAAGGCCTTATGATTCTCTTTAGAGTCCTTGGCGATTTTTCTCTCAAAATTTGCCTTAGATGATTTTATGAGAGCTCTTAGTTTTTTACTTATAATGATCAAAGGTGTCTTACCTTTCAAGGATTTTGCTCTATCTTGTAGTAGCTTCCTCCTTTTGTTGTAGAGCTTGTTTATGGCTGGGGTCCACCAGACTGGACGCTTGTCTTTGGTACAGAGAGTCTTAGTTTTGTTTGGGATTGCCTGATCCATGCAGTCCTGTAGGTGCTGGTAGAAGGCATTTGTAAGTGATTCAGCGGTTTGAGTAATGTTTACCACTGGCTCAGGGGCCTTAAAGGAGACCACACTAGTTTTTAGAAGTGTGAAATCGGCTTTTGAGAAGTTTTTCACTGTGGTCTTTTTGTTTCAGGTGGCGGCGGGATGAGGACCTCCAGCGAGATTAGTTTATGATCTGATCTCACCAGTGAGGGGTATACTTCCGGTGTTGAACATTTTGATCCCATGTTCGTGATGATGAGATCAAGTATGTTTTCTCCTCTTGTGGGGATGGTGACTAGTTGTTCCATGGCATTTGAGTTTATGAACTCCAGGAACCTTTGGGTTAGAGTGTTCGGGCTTGAGTAGTGTTCCCAGTCTATATTAGGGTAGTTGAAGTCACCTAGTATGATGGTGTTTGGAGATACATTTATCCCCTCCAATGTTTTCAGGAAGGCCATGTGAGGTTCCTGAGTTTGAGAGGGTGGCCTGTAACATGCTACAAATTGCAGAGCAGTCTTGCCTATGGTTAATTGCACCTGGATGGTCTCCGATGCATCATGCGTTGCCACCAACCTTGAGGTGTGGGTGTCCTTTATGAATATGGACACCCCCCTCCTTTCTTGGTGTTGTCCGGATTTTGGGGCTGGAACGCATGATATGAGGTGAAACCTGTTAGTGCTGGGGTGCTCTCAGGAGCCTTGAACCAGGTTTCTGTCACAGCACAGACATCGATGTTCTCCATATTGAGAAGGGCCTCGAGTGCGTGCATCTTGAGATTGAGACTTCTACAGAAGGAGTTGGAGACAGTGTAAAAGACACTTGCCCCATTCATCGCCCCTCACCTCACCATTGTGCACGTACTAAATACTCGTAAAACGCTGAAGTGTTACAATGTCAGCAGAACATTATAACGAAGGTTAACGTTGGTTTGATCTTAGCATCAGTCGTCTGGATGTTCATATTATATCCATTTCCTACCAATACTGAAAGTAGAATGATGTAAAATGATTTGGCTGGGATTTCTCCACTTAGCCTGGTTCAAAATGAATAAAAAAGGTACATCTGTGCAGCACTGATTTATAGTGCAGGCCAGGGGAAAGGCTCCAATAAGCATGTAAGTAAAAATGGCTTCAATAATATTACACGTGTCTATGAAAAAAATGAAAGAATTAATGTGATAAAATGTACAGCTATGTTATATAAAAGTAGCAGTACTGCAGAGAGAAATACATATATAATATATATTTGGTTGATGCCATACTGCAGATAATAAATAAATGTAGTGAGTGCAGTTAATAAAATAAACAATTTGGCTTAAAGTGTATGGTCACACTTTTACACATCTTAGTTGTTCCATGGCATTTGAGTTTATGAACTCCAGGAATCTTTGGGTTAGAGTGTTCGGGCTTGAGTAGTGTTCCCAGTCTATATTAGGGTAGTTGAAGTCACCTTGTATGATGGTGTTTGGAGATACATTTATCCCCTCCAATGTTTTCAGGAAGGCTATGTGAGGTTCCTGAGTTTGAGAGGGTGGCCTGTAACATGCTACAAATTGCAGAGCAGTCTTGCCTATGGTTAATTGCACCTGGATGGTCTCCGATGCAGGAGGCTCCGCATGTTGTTGTGCATAAAGATGTGTAAAAGTGTGACCATACACTTTAAGCCAAATTGTTTATTTTATTAACTGCACTCACTACATTTATTTATTATCTGCAGTATGGCATCAACCAAATATATATTATATATGTATTTCTCTCTGCAGTACTGCTACTTTTATATAACATAGCTGTGCATTTTATCACATTAATTCTTTCATTTTTTCATAGACACGTGTAATATTATTGAAGCCATTTTTACTTACATGCTTATTGGAGCCTTTCCCCCTGGCCTGCACTATAAATCAGTGCTGCACAGATGTACCTTTTTTATTCATTTTGAACCAGGCTAAGCGGAGAAATCCCAGCCAAATCATTTTACATCATTTTACTTTCAGTATTGGTAGGAAATGGATATAATATCAACATCCAGACGACTGATGCTAAGATCAAACCAACGTTAACCTTCGTTATAATGTTCTGCTGACATTGTAACAGTTCAGCGTTTTATGAGTATTTAGTACATGCACAATGGTGAGGTGAGGGGTGATGAATGGGGCAGGTGTCTTTTACACTGTCTCCAACGCCTTCTGTAGTAGAAGCAGATACAGAGGCCTTAATGAGTTCAGAACTAAAACAGCTCCTCTGCTTTAATCCATTTGGCCCATTTGTTTTGCTAGGGTTAGCAGTCATATAACACATTCATTTTTGCTTTCTCCCCCCTCCGATGGGAGTCATGTGCTAGGAAGTGGGCCAGATTCATGTCAAGTGGAGTGGTGTATCCTTACCCCACAATCTTGTGCGCACTCAATTAATTAGCCACATGTCAGACATACAGTTTAGTGATAGCACTGGGCTGTCCATCACTTCCGCCAGGGACAATAGCCAGAAGAAGAATCCTACCCACTTATGGGAAAGCACCACAGAGAGCTTTCTGTGGTTTCCTTCAAGAAATCATGGTTTAATTCAGCCCCCCCAAGATAGGCCCTTTCATTACTCTCTCTCTCCTCTGCCAAATTTGTCAGTTACCCAAGACCATAATCAATCTTAGGTCATCTGGTCATAGTCAGGGCTTTATCCCTGTACACCAATAGAAATGCCTTGAAAGTACAGCTGAATTAGATTATGGAGTTCAAACAGCAGTTTAACTAGATTGCTGCTGCTCAGGAGATTTGAATTAAATACAATTAAAATAGATTGGGTGGTGTCACCGAACCTCAGTAAAGAACATTGGCGGTACTGAATGCACTAATACCGCCATTCGTATTCAGAAGAACCAAGTTCACAGGCATATGCTGTCATAAATGATGACACAGCAATGAATGACCTCAGCACAATATTCAGCTCCGCACCGTGGGTGACGTGACTAGTTCCAGGTGGCATTTACAATTGCTGGCAAGTATCTTAAATTCATCCATAAATATTCCTTCATTTGATCTTTGTTACCCAGGTATGATCCACTAAACTTCATGGCTGACCTAGAGGCTTTATTCTGGTTAATTCACTTGCTCAAAGTTATAAGGTATGGTGGAGACCATATAAGTAAAAGCTAATATGTAATGTATTAACAGCTCATTAAAATTTACCACTACACTGTTATGGTACTAGTAAGGTGGTTATTTCTGAAGTGATACAAATTAGTGTCTATTGTGTGCTTTATAATAATATGAAATAAGAATATAATTAGGATACCCAACCAGAACTGTTGCACATCTTCCGTAAGATACAATTATACATATTAAAAGCACATGCTTTGCTCACAAAGTGCATCACTGAATTAGGCCATGTAAGATTCGAGTAAGAAAGTGATTGCTGTAGAATACGGTTGCTGTAGAATACCCTTCTTAAAGGAACAGTTCCAGAAATTTTTGTTTTGATTCTGGTCTTTGTTTGTATTTTCAGTCCGGCTTTCTGGGCATGTCCCAGATTTGGTTATGGGGGTTAGCGGAGGTGTGCTTACAAGAAGTTCAATGGTGTTAGTTATATTCCATCTCAAATTGCAGTTGTACTCACAACAGCTCTCACTGAATCATTCATTACCTGTGATTTTATCCTCCTAGAAAAGTATCCTTTCAGGAATTTTATGATCTACTACTTTGCAGGAAATCATATGAGCAATGCAAAGCTAAAACATTAGTAAACAGAATTTTCTGTTTATTGCATATTTTATTTTGTGCAAAATTCTAAATGCTACTCAAGTGCTATGACAAGTGTAATGGTTTTCTGACCTGCTGTGAAAAAACATGCGAGTGACACAGGCAATAGATTCATTTTAAACAATAAAGTCCAAAGCTTACTGTCACAATGGGGGCTGTAGTGTACAGCAACCTGTGATAGTTATGCATACTAATTCTGAGATTATTTTACTATGGAGTAAGGGTAATACGTCAATAGACTGCTAAGACCTAGTAAGAATTCACTAAACTGTACTGTTTTGACTGTACCGCTTTTAGTTACGCTATGCAGAATAAATAAAGAGCTCCACAATTAAGCTACGCCTTTGATGAGTTCATAAAAAGTAAACACTGAGAGTCTTGCCTAACCACACCTACCACAAACGCACACAAAAACGTAATAACGTTATTTCCCAATGATCAGGGACTGAAGGCTTTGACAGGAACTGAATATAGTTAATTGTGTTCACCAGAGGGAATGAAAACAGGGCTGCACAAAGTAAACTGAAACCAGGAGTAGGGTTGATGATGATGTGGTTAGTGGGTGGTGACAACTGGGAAGTTTCAAGACAAGTTTCTTTTGGGCAGAATTTTAGATCCCAGGATAGCCACTTTAAGTCTTATGATCAAAGACTGGAATTCCTTCATTACTCACTACATTTAAAGAGGACATCTGTAGTTTAGCACATGTTCACATTACTCTCTAAAATGATTTTAGTTACATGACTGCAGCAAATGATGCCTGACAGCGTCAGGGTGCTTGGAATAAGTCACATACCACAGACACTGCTAAAAATATATTACTTTGCATGGAAGAATCCCATTAACTATTTGTATTGCTTTGCATGGAGGAAACCCATTAACTGTTTGCATTGCTTTGCATGGAGGGAACCCATTAACTGTTTGTATTAGTTTGTCACAAAACAGAATCCTGTTTTGTTTTTCAGAGCTAAGTATTCCTAATTTGACATAATTGTAGGAAAATTAATGTGAAGAATGAGTAATGCTGAGCTGTTAAGACGTACAAGGGAAAACATGAGTTTTAACAAACACCTGTACTGTATAAGAACTTCAAACTTTGAAGACTATGATATCTCTTCATCATGTATGATAGGGAAGCTACAGAAACCACAAAAGTACAATTTGCTTCTCTCCTTCTGAAGCTATATACCTGCAAAATGGTGCTGTCGATTCTTGAACCTCAGTCAGAAGGTACAGAGTAAAGGAACTGGATAAGAGCTGTATAATTCCTGAGCTTGGGAATCTGTGCTCTGTGACAACAAAAGCTGGAGAAACTTCATGAGCAGCATATCTGCATCACTCTTGAGAGCTGTGAAATAAATGCAAGTGACATCATCACAAGAGGTTAAGTGATTTTTTTTTTTCAGCAAACCCTTAACTTGTCACAATTTATCTGGAACTGTATCAAATATCAGCTGAAGTCTGGTACTGAGAATGACGTACGACGGGATGGTGTCTTCATTTCTTCTTGGTGTTCAAAATGCCAGTAGCATTACTAATTGATCTGTTATAACTATGTCCTCCAAAATTCATTGGCACAGAGCAAACATCCCAATAATAGGAAAGCATCGTCTTGTCTCCCACCGTTTACACCACTGTCTGAGGAACACTTCCTTAACCACAGAGCTTGCTCTCTGTAATCAATTTCTGGGATATACTACTTGAAATTGATACAGTTCATTAGTTTCCACTTCTACAAGTGAATCAAGCCTTCATATCTCTTATATAGTGTTGTGCAAAACTGCTGTCACATGCCTTCCTTAATCTTATATCTTCTTCTGCCTATATGGTCTCCTGTTAGCCTTCCTTTCTCAGTCTTACTGTCTGTATTTGTTCTCTGTTTGTAGTGGATTTTATCCATGTCTTCTGAGTTTTCTAAAGTGAACATACTTTTGTACTTATTGTATTTCTGCAAAGTAAGCAGTTACCAATTGTCAATTTATAGTTTTTAACTGATCTTTAAGGATTTGCTTTTAAACTATATGTATCATTAGCCCAAGTATAATTATATTATTCCACCTGTTTAAACATCATTTGAGATTGTTGCTAATAACTGTAATTATAATATTATTATTGTTATTATGATGTAATTTTATGTGCTCACTGTTGTTTTACATGACTGACTATAGGCTCATAGGAGGTTAGTAAGTTATTGACTTGGAGGTAATTTCAAGCCTAGCCATTTCATTACAATGTAATACCACAGATACTCTAGTCAATACCCAGGATTCTATTTATTGACTGCCCATGTCTAGGAGGGTTGTGGGTGCTATACCCGATAAGAATTTATGGTGCCCCATCTACTCGTCCAGGTTCCTTTTGAACAGTGCCATAGAGGTACTCTGCTTCACATGAATTGGCAGCCTATTCCAAAGATGTGGCAGTCACTGGGAGGCAAATCTGTCCCTCCAGCATGTCCTCTTCAAGTCACAGGCTATATTTAGGCCCCTGGAATGGGTATACCTAGTCCCATTTGATTTATGAATGTGCAGCAGATTCATTAGGTTTGGGTCAGAGATTGCTGTGTAAGCCCAGCATAAGTCTCCCCTAAGGACAGGGTCTTTAGTTGGTCTGTGTAAGGCATGTGCTGGAGTCCCTTGATGATCTTAGTTAGAAACCTCTGATGTCTCTCCAGTTGCTGCAGGTGCTTTGTACAGTGCATGCCGAAAGGTGTGTTTTACTCAGTTATGGACCTGTTTAGTGACTAGTATACAGGGGTTATAATCTCCTTTGCTAGTCAAGAGTGCTACGTAGAAAGCCTTCCTTACTACAGTAGACACATGGTAGTCAAAGTTAAGGTCTCAGTCTACTTGTGACCCCAGATCTCTTACCACTTTATAGGTACATAGGGTATTGTTGTTAATTTGATAGTGTGAAGGGACATTGTTTTTACCCAAGGGAATGATGATGCATTCCTTTTCATTCAGTTTGAGACCATGACTAAGACACCTGTCGCTGATCTGTGTAAGACCCTCTTGAAGTATACTGAGACTTGGTCAGTTACAGCCCCTTAGTTTTGGGCTGAATTTTTGAGAAGTATATACCAAACATTAGGGGGCCCAGCACTGACCCTTGTGGCACCCCATTGGTGACAGGTCTGCTGGTTGATGTGGAGTCACCCACTTTGATAGTGTGTGACTGGTTTGTGAGCCAGCTGGCAACCCATCTTATAACAAAAGGGTTTACATTCCATTTGATAAGTTTATCGGTAATGCCTGAGTCTGGAATTGTGTCGAAGGCCTTTGCCAAGTGAAGGTATGCTGTATGCACAGATTTGCCCTTGCCAATGGCCCTGGTCACATTTGTGAAGAAATCCACTAGGTTTGTTAGGCAGGATCTGCCACTGCCAAAGCCGAATTGGGTGAGATCCAGGGTTTGGAGGTCACCTATGTCTTTATGAGGTCCATGATGATATTTTCCATGGCTTTATAGATGAAGCTGGTCAGACATATGGGTCTATAATTCCCTGGATCTGTTGCTAAATCACCTTTTTGTTGGGGAGTAACTGTTGATGTTCTTCATCTCACAGGAACAAATCCAGTGGTTAGGCTGTGATTGAATAGGGTACTTAATGGTGATGCTAGTTCATGTTTTAGTTTGTTTAGAAGATAGTCTGGGATGCTGTTTGGTGCCATAGAGGCCATATTTCTTGCCTTAGATAAGGCTTTAATGACCTGCTCATTGGATAAATAGGGTGGGGGAAAGATGGGGGCAAGGTTTGTGATAAGTTTAGAGGGAATAAAGGAGTAAATTTTTTGCCGAATCTGTCCACTAGCAGGCTTGCTATCTCTGTGGGGTCAGTGTGTGTGATACCGATTATTACTAGTCCGGCACATGCTTAGGTCCCACCTTTTAATCTACTTACGTAACTGTAAAAGGCCTTATGACTATCCTTGGCTGGGATTGCTAATTTTTCTCTCAAAGTTACCCTTAGAGGATTTGACATGTCTTATTTGCCTGTTGAGGCTGAGGAGGGTACTTTTCCATTGTTGGGACCTCCTTAGTTTTGTTAGACAGCAACGTTTTGCTTTTGTTGTAAAGTTTGTTGATGCTGGAGGCCCACCAAGGTGGCTTTTTTTACCTGGGGATCTGGCTTTGACTCTCTCTGGAACAGCCAAGTCTATACACTTATAGAAGTGATTGTACAGGGTTTTAGTGTAAGCTTTGGTGTAGTTACCACTTACAGCTGAGAGTGGAGCTTGAAATGCATTTTTACTTTCCCCTAGGAGGGTATAGTTTAGTCTGACTTCGCCCTTTGTGAGTTCTGGTGCTAGTGCCAGTTCGAAGGTGGCTGATTGGTGGTCAGAATTAACTAATGAGGGTCCGACATTTGCAGTGGTGCATCTGTGTTTTATGTTAGTGAGGACCAGATCTAGTATGTTTGTTCCTCTTGTTGGGGTTTGAACAATTTGTTCCAGGGCATTTAAGTTAACAAAGTCAAGGAACTTTTGCGCTAGTGAGTTAGGGCTAGAGTAGGTTTCCCAGTTGATGACTGGATAATTTAAATCCCTCATTACCAGAGTGCTTGACAATATTTGGATTGACTCTAGTTTGGTCAAGACTATGTCACTTATACAGTTCTTCCTCCTTATAAGTTCACGGATTAGTACTAGGCTATCTGATCCTGTGGGCCATTTTAAGCCTAACCAAATTTCCCAGCCAAAAGGTAAGAATCAAACCCAGTTCCTTGTGTCAATGTGGTAAACACCTTATTCATTATGCCAGACCCCAACCTCTATCCTCCTTACAGTCAATGTTTTCCTTTTAACTTATTATATAATTAATGCCTATTCCATTTTAACTTTAAGTAAGTGACATCTTTAAGTCTGCAATTAACTTGTATTAATTGATCCTTGGTACTGTGTAAAAAAATACTTGACTGTAAATGTTTACAAATTACATAACTGTACGACTTCTATTGTAACTGGTTCTACTGCAACACGACTTGGTTCATAGGTTGTTACTAGGCTAACAACCACTAGGACCATTACAAGCCTAGCTGAGCACCCAAAGCCATGTGGGTCCCAAGTATCATACGGGGGGCATGTTAGTAGGCAGGTAGCTAAGGATTTGTAGGGGGGGGTGTTAGGATAGCTCTTTTCTTATCGACAGCCTCTGTGCATAAGGGATATGGGGGCCAGACCAGGGTTAAATTTATGATTTTCCATCCACTTGTCAAGGTTTTGTTTGACTAGGCTCAAGGATGAGCTCTGTTTTACATGAATGGGGAGCCTATTCCATAGTGTGGGGTTCATTCGGACACATCTGTCTCTGCAGCATGTGCTGATTGTCACAAGTGAATTGTGGAACTTTTCTTCCCAGGACTCTACTGAGGGCTTTTCTGCATCGTTGGACTTTCCCAGTTAACAAAAGCAAATAAATACATAAATAAATCAATGAAAAGAAGACAAAACTAAGGAAAATTGGAGTGAATGATGTAATAGTTGCTAAGAAGTTGGTATAAAAATAATGAAATATTTTTTTTCTATGGAAAATGTAGGAAATTACGTAAAAATGCAGTTAAAGAAAGGCAAAAGAGATGAAGTATTTTATGAAGGTGGAATTTCTTGGTTGGGCAAATTGCTTGTGAAAGGAAATATGAAGAATAAAGTAATTGCAGAAAAAAGGTGCAATGTATTGAAGTAAAATTTCAGCAATGTTTTTGGACCGTCAAGTATAAGAATTTTTGGAATGTTTTAAAAGGACTTATAAATGGAAAGGATTTGAGACTATGGATATGAGTACAGTATTGCTAAGAAAATAAAAAGGGACTAAGGAAGAGATAGATAAATAGATTAAAGTTTTATTTGCTACAGTATGGTGTTTGTAGAAAAGACAACGTGAGGAGTTATTGTATAATAAAAATGACAATGAAGAAATTATGTTCAAAATGAAAAGATGTGAATATTGTATATTAGATGTATAAATAGACCAACCCTTACTCTTTCGATAAGTGTCATGAGATCTTTTATGTCCTTAGCTACCTCCAAGAAGGGCAGATGAGACCTCAGTTTAATGTCTCATTCGAAGGATGGCACATTCAGGAGTGCATCATCCCTAACACTGCACTCCAGTGTTAGTAATAGAAAACGAATCAAGTCATCTGGGCTGAGAATTGAACATATAGCCTTCCGATCTCCAAGCACCACAGGTGAGTGTGCTATGTGTTAAGCCACTGACAATGTTGTGTGAAAGCAAAAAAAAAAAGTATATAAAGTCTTTTTCTTCAAGATAATGGTTGTAGAAACTATGAAATGTGTGCACTTGTTTCACAGTATATGTATATCTTTCTTATCTCAAATTGTATGTTCATCACTTGGAGGATTTTTCTCTTCAGCTCCCATCTAAAAACATACAATGCCCACCAGGGTTAAACCAGTTAATCAATCAGTCAATCAATCAATCAATCAATCAATCAATCAATCAATCACTAAGTAAATAAAGAGCATCCTGCATTTTTTGTAATGCACTGATATCTTTCATTGAAACATAGATGGTGCATTCTATTGGTAGAGTGCGGTCTTAAGTGAAGGGGAACAGAGGGCTCATTTCTTTCCCTTATACTGCTAGCTGTTAATGTTACCATTTATTAATAGTTTGCAGTACACTCAAAAAGAAATGAAACCCCCATTACTTTTCACTTATACTGCAATCTACTGATTTTGCTGTGTGTATGTAGACTGCAGTGAAATTGAAGGGGAATGGACGGTTTGCTCCTTTAACTTACACTGCCCCCCCAATCTAGAGACGATGCTTCTTTACCCATACTAGGATCCTAAATTTACACCAACAAATAAACAAGACTCATTGGAGGCATTGTTTCCTAACTCAATGTATTCCAAGCCTATGGAATAATTTACAAGCACTATGTTGCTTGCCTTTAAGGTCACTGTTGATTACTGGGGAAGTCAACATAGGTTTACATCAAGGCTATCATGTATGGCCCTGCTTGATTTGAGAACTGCACATTACTAAGTCCTCATAAAGCATGGCAAGAATTTTTAAGTGTGTCTTCTTTAAGGTGTCCATAAGCCTCTTTTGGTCCCTGTGATTGGTTACCTTGTATTGCTCCTATAGTGATACTCTCCTGTTGAGATCAGGTGACAATGGAGTAAGGGAATTTGTCCTTTCCTCCACTGTTTCACTGGTTTGTGATCTTCAAGTTACTAAATTTATAGTCAGATTGATGCAGGAATTGCAAGAGACTGTCTGTTACAAAAAACACTTGTTTTACATATTTTGTACATTTGACGTTTACAGTGAAATCCAACAGTCTGTGCCCGGTGTACTGAATCTCAGTGTTAGTTTACATCAATAATTATTTTGGACCCTAAGTAAATACACTGGCTCCACCATCGATGAAATGACTGAGCTGAGTCAGGGTCTTGGACCCTCAGCTCTTTCACTTCAGCTAATGACTCTGTATGAAATTCTAAGATCCCACCCGAAACTAAACGTTGAACCTCGTACCCCACACCGCAGAGCCATAAGAATGAATGACAAGTCTAGTGTCCTTACATTAAGTTGGATCATAAATATATCTATGTGAAACAGGATGATTTGACAAGTCTAGAATCAGATTTGTCTGATTAATTTTCTGTCTACACTTAGTAAAGTAAGTGATGAAGGGGATGTAGCCATGTGGGAGCTAACACCACAAGGACTGCAGAAGGACCACATGAATGAGATCCTTAGCACATGGAATGGGCAAATGGCAAAACAGATGAAAGAGCAGAGTGGCCTTTCAAGAAGTTTACATTAGAGACAGGAAATGGATTAGATGTAGTGCAGTGAGGCAAGTAACCAATAACATTAGTGAGGAGAACTGACTGGGGGAAGTGAAGGGACAAAGGTTACAGATAGGATCGGTAGTGATAGGGAACAGAAAGTGAAGCAGGCAAGTGCTAATTTGACAACAGAGAGTAAAGTTTTACTGACTACAGATTTAGTCATTATATGATTTGAGTTTTGACATGGGAGAAAAGAGAAACCAGTTTACAGTGCAACTGGTCTCCTGCCTTAGATTTAGTAACACATGGGAGGAAGTGACAAAGGTGATTGGCAAGGGGGACAGCTAGACACATGTAATGATGTATCCTGGCACCAACAACCTGCCAGGGAGACAGCCCAGATGGTGCAAAGTAGGCCCAGTGAAGTTGATGAATGATGTTAGGAGAGGGAGTTAGAGGTAGCCTTCTCAGAAGTGTTACCAATGCCATCAGTTAGCGCACTGAAGAAAAAGACTAAGTAGCAAATTAACTGGGTCTGGCAGAGCATAAGGTGGGAGATGCTTGTGACCTGTATGAATATGGGCGAGAACTGGCAGAGAGAGATTTTCCATGCAAGGGTCAGTCTCCATCTAAGCCCCAAAGGTACTGCTGTGCTTAATGCTGAGTGAGAAAGGTACGTCAGTAATTTGTATCTTTAAACTAAGATGGAAGAGAGTGATATAGAAGCAGAAGAAAGGGTTTAAGTATTCAGACTAGAAATGGAAAGAACAAAATCAGCACTAGAACAGAGCAGAGAACAAACAAGGCTACCTTGGAACATGGCTAAGAAGTATTACTTTGCAGTACAAGGCATCTGAGTAGGAAGATGATGCAGGACGGGAGGGTGGACATTCCCTGCATTACAGAAATATAAACCAGTGACGAAAAGGAATGATACACAAAGATGAGATGAATGTCAGGTAGCAATTTAAATAAAGAAGTATAAAAAGTTAGATCTTGGAGAGGAGGATGAACACTGGCCCATGAAAGGAGTAAGGGAGATGGTAGGGAACTTACCTCACTTCTCTTGCACTTAAGGTAGAGGAAGGGGATGAATGCTGGCGGAGAGATACAGCAATTCTCTCCCTTCTAAAACAATAGCCGTTCTCACCATCTCAGCTTTCACATCTACCATTTGCAGTTACTTTGTTCAAGCAACCTCTTGCAAATGTTTTGGGGAAACACATTAATATCCCTTTCTCACCCTGGCATAATCCGGCATCTGCCAAGTCCTAATACTCACTACTCTAGCTACTTTCCCTTGCTCAAGTGTTTTGATAGCCTATTTATTGTAATTCACTATCACACTCAAATGATTACTCCTTTATGGCTAAGTGCTGTCAAATCTCCTGGATCAATATAGTTGTATGCATCAATTTGCATCATTTGTCTACATTTTATTTTATCTGCATCTCTTATTTGTAACTAGTAACCTAAATATGTGCATTTATTCTTTGTTCTATAACCTTTATGTATATATTCTTCACTTTATATCTAATTGTAATTATACTGCTCTTAAGTTTAGCTCCTCGTAGCGTTCTTTGTTTGTTTGATTATATTGTAATTCCCTGTGATTAGTCTTCCTGTTCGGGTCCAGATCATGGCTGAAAAGGGACCTTGGGGTAGCTCCCTTTACCTAGTTATCAAACTAAATAAGTAAAATCTCCCATATTTATCAGAAGAGGACAGTGACAGACTCAATGAGAGAATAAAGGGGTGAGTTAGGTGGAACAGGATCATTCTCATGTGGGGGTGAATCTGCCAGGAGCAGACTGGGAGATGTTATGCTTCAGTGTAGACAGTAAGCAAGGTTTGCCTGAGTTTTTGGACTAGCAAGAATTCAGCCAAGTGAAAGGCAAGGATTATGGGAGTTGTCCTAACCAACATACACGAGGTCACAGATGAGCCATTAACTAACGATGAACCGAATTATATGATATTTAGAGCTGGAAGATGAGTAGTGTTATAAAGAAAGACACAAGTGAGGAAGGATTTCATTGGAGTGGATTCCAGTGAGGTGGGGAAGTGGACTAAAGATAAGGTAGGGGTGTGGGAGCAAATTATGGCAGTAAAGAAGCAATGTGAATAGATCATAGATGGAATATTCAGGGCTCTGAAGAAGGGTTTGAGGAGAAGTAGATGGCAGAAAGTGAAGAAGACTGTTGTGGAAGTGGTCCCATAAGAAAGTGAGGCCACCAATTCGAGCAAAAGTTAGGGCATACAGGAGGTGGAAAGCAGGGGGTGTGGAGTAGAAAGAGACTGTACAGAGGCTCACAGAAGGATAACAAATACAATGAACTGGTGGGCAAGTTGAAAATATGTGGTAAAGGGACTAAAGAGTGGAACATTTTTATGTCTATAACAGAAAGCTGTAAATGAGGAACAGAGCAAATGAGCAAAGCTGGGAGGATGATCACTGAATACTGTGGAAAAAAACAAAACAAAACAAGAGGTCCTGAATCAATGCATTGCTTCAGTCTCCACTAAGGAATCAGTGAGCGGGTGCTACAGTGGGATAAAGGGAGGGCAGAAAGGGAAGAGCAGTGGGCAGGCACTAGAATAAACATGGAGGAGATGGAGAGGGAACTGACTGTCCTTATGGAAGATGAAGCAGAATGACAAGATGGAATACTTCTCACAGTCCTTGGGAATTTGGCTAGTATATTGTCAGATCCTGGCCACTGCAGGTGTACCTGAGGACAAGCCTGGTTCCCTTGTACAAGGGCAGTAACATGAAGAGTGTAGGAACTGCAGTGGCTGGGAAAGTCGTGGACAAAATTCTGAGGGTGATAGCATTTCTGGAGAACATTATTCTCTGGGACAGCAACCAACATGTGTTCATGATTAGAAGGTGATGTACGTCAGTCCTGATCAGTTTTAAGGGGAAGTTACAGGCGTGACAGGGAAGTGTCATTAAGTATAATCCACCTGTACACTGCCACTGATTTTTACTTTGCTCTACATAGGTGGCTTATAGGAAAACTGGAAAGATAGGGAAGGACCAAGACTTAGGACCTGCACTGCTGCACGGATAAAGGATGGGACACAGAGGTTGTGGTCAAAGGGTCAGTGTCAATAATTAGGGAAGATACTAGCTAAGTATCACAGAGTACAGTCCTAGGTGCAGGATGCTTCACTGTGTCAGCTTTAGACATAACTAATAGAATACTGGATCAGTCACTTTCCTAATGGCACAAGGTTATGTACAACAGTGGATGGTTAGGGATGTGACTAGTAAAGGATTTGGCAAGATTGAACAAGGGGGAAAGAAAGGTGGTAGTTAAATTAATTGTAGACAAATGCACATTACTGCAACTAGGCCATAACATCTCTGGTGTGAAGTGTCAGCTTGGGGGAGGATGGGGGTGGCCTGATGGCAAAATAACAGGTAATGTATTTGAGGATTTTGATGACACCTGGACTGGATACTTACAAGCAGACTGAGAGGCAGTGGCACAGCAAAGAGAATGTGGTATATCCCTAGAAGATGGACTCTAGAAGCAAAGAGTTAAGGCCTCTACTCTATCAGGTCCTGATCAGACTATACCTTGAATACTGTGCGCAGTTCTGGATGATACACATAGGAGGGGACACCAGGCTGCTGGAAAGAACAGACAGCAGTGGGTGCAGTTCATAAATCTATTGCATTCAGTCTTCATATCTCTACCTGTAATAACATGGTAGAGTTTGTCTCTGAATACTCTGCTGTGCTGTTTTGATCATGGTGTACGTCTCTGGGTATGAGCACATGTCTGATTTACAATAGCCATACCTCTGGACTATCACATTTGCACCGCTCAATATCCAGCAAGACCACAAGCACCTTCAAACCACTGTAGAGCTGCAACAGTCTGTGAATTGCATCCTCAATATGCAGTAAACAGTCCTTCTAGGAAGAGGATTGTGAATGTGCAGTGAATGATATAATTCTGAATATCTCCATAATATGTATTAGTTTGATTATATGTTGTGTTTTCTGTGTCTTGACTACCAACAAGGGGTAAGCCAACAGATTTCTAAGAATAAAATGAAACAAAATTTGACTGACTCAGTTTTAAACAGTTATTACTCAACAATATGTACATGAAGTGACTACAGTTGGCAATAAGCATATAACAGATTTAGTGTTGTTTATTTATTCATTTATTGGCTGTGTAAGAGCCCATTTTCAGCAGAGGCCCAGGGAGAAAAGCTCCAAGGTATTACAAAACATTTTAAGAACAATCATTTTACAGTCTTTAAAAATAATACAAACAACAAATTCAGTTTAAATAATTTTACCAAATTACATAATATGAAAACATTGGTTAAGAACAGATACAAGTTGGATGACAATGCCTTGACAGAAATTTTACCAAGTTTATACAGAACTTAAAGGTAAGTTAGTATAATACAAATGGGAATTACAATACAAAGTGAATGAAAAAGTAGGCTTATGGTATATTTACACAGAAAGGCAGTTAGAACTACAGTAACACTATGGCAGTTATTCCATATGCCTGTAATACTATGTAATTAGCTGCTGCTACATATCCTCTAAATACACACAAAGACAAGTGTAGTACCATGTAACTAGCTATTACAGTAGGTAGAGACACAGATAGGTGTAGTTCCATGTAACTAGCTATTACACTAGGTAGAGATAAAGGTAGGTGTAGTACCATGTAACTAGCTATTACTACACTAAATACACACAAAGTTAGGTGTAGTACCATGTAACTAGCTGTTATTACACGAGGTAGAGACAAAGGCAGGTGTAGTACCATGTAACTAGCTTTTACTACACTAAATGCAGACAAAGACTGGTGTAATACCATGTAACTAGCTGTTAGTACACTAGAATAAACAGGACATGCTGGAGGGATAGATTCCTGTCCCAGAGAATTCCCATACTCTGGAACAGGCTACCCATCTATGTCAAGCAAAGTTCTTCATTAGCACTCTTCAAGAAACATCTCGATGAGTGGATGGGAAATAGGAACTACACCTTGGGGATCACTTCTGTGTCTCTGTTCGACAGTGGCACAGGAAAATAACTTTCTTGGGTTCCATAAGCCAGGGAACCTTTGGCTAGGCTTACGTAGGCCTTTGGGCCGATAGCCTAGTACCTACCTATGAACTTATACACACAAAGACAGGTGTGGTACCATGTAACTAGCTGTTACTACACTAGATACACACAAAGACAGGTGTAGTACCATGTAACTAGCTGTTAGTACACTAGGTACAAAGGCAGGCATAATACCATCACACAAAGGCAGGTGTAGTACCATGTAGCTAGCTGTTATTATACTAGGTACAGAGAAAGGCAGGTGTAATACCATCACACAAAGATAGGTGTAGTACCATGTAACTAGCTGTTATCACACTAGATACACACAAAGACAGGTGTAGTACCATGTAACTAGCTATTACTACACTAAATACACACAAAGTTAGGTGTAGTAACATGTAGCTAGCTGTTATTACTTGAGGTAGAGACAAAGGCAGGTGTAGTACCATGTAACTAGATTTTACTACACTAAATGCAGACAAAGACTGGTGTAATACCATGTAACTAGTGGTTAGTACACTAGATACACACAAAGACAGGTGTGGTACCATGTAACTAGCTATTACTACACTAAATACACACAAAGTTAGGTGTAGTAACATGTAGCTAGCTGTTATTACTTGAGGTAGAGACAAAGGCAGGTGTAGTACCATGTAACTAGATTTTACTACACTAAATGCAGACAAAGACTGGTGTAATACCATGTAACTAGTGGTTAGTACACTAGATACACACAAAGACAGGTGTGGTACCATGTAACTAGCTGTTAGTACACTAGGTACAAAGGCAGGCATAATTTCATCACACAAAGGCAGGTGTAGTACCATGTAGCTAGCTGTTATTATACTAGGTACAGACAAAGGCAGGTGTAATACCATCACATGAAGATAGGTGTAGTACCATGTAACTAGCTGTTATTACGGTAGATACACACAAAGACAGGTGTAGTACTATGTAACTAGCTGTTACTACACTAGATACAGACAACGACAGGTGTGGTACCATGTAACCAGCTGTTACTACATTAGATACACACAAAGACAGGTGTGGTACCATGTAACTAGCTGTTACTGCACTAGATACACACAAAGATAGGTGTAGTACCATGTAACTAGCTGTTACTACACTAGGTAGAGACAAAGGCAGGTGTAGTACCATGTAACTAGCTGTTACTACACTAGATACAGACAACGACAGGTGTGGTACCATGTAACCAGCTGTTACTACACTAGATACACACAAAGACAGGTGTGGTACCATGTAACTAGCTGTTACTGCACTAGATACACACAAAGATAGGTGTAGTACCATGTAACTAGCTGTTACTACACTACGTAGAGACAAAGGCAGGTGTAGTACCATGTAACTAGCTGTTACTACACTACGTAGAGACAAAGGCAGGTGTAGTACCATGTAACTAGCTGTTACTACACTAAATGCAGACAAAGACAGGTGTAGTACCATGTAACTAGCTGTTACTACACTAGATACACACAAAGACAGGTGTGGTGCCATGTAACTAGCTGTTACTGCACTAGATGCACACAAAGACAGGTGTAATACCATGTAACTAACTGTTATTACACTGGGTAGAGACAAAGGCAGGTGTAGTACCATGTAACTAGCTATTACTACACTAAATGCAGACAAAGACAGGTGTAATACCATGTAATTAGCTGTTAGTACACTAGATACACACAAAAACAGGTGTGGTACCATGTAACTAGCTGTTACTGCACTAGATACACACAAAGACAGGTGTAGTACCATGTAACTAGCTATTACTACACTAGATACACAAAAAACAGGTGTAGTACCATGTAACTAGCTGTTATTACACTGGGTAGAGACAAAGGCAGTTGTAGTACCATGTAACTAGCTGTTACTACACTAAATGCAGACAAAGACAGGTGTAGTATCATGTAACTAGCTGTTACTACAATAGGTACAGAGAAAAGCAGGTGTAGTAACATCAAACAAAGACAGGTGTATTACCATGGAACTAGCTGTTACTACATTAGGTACAGACAAAGACAGGTGTAGTACCATGGAACTAGCTGTTATTACACTAGGTACAGACAAAAGCAGGTGTAATACCATCGCACAAAGATAGGTATAGTACCATGTAACTAGCTGTTATTACACTAGGTACACACAAAGGCAGGTGTAGTACCATGGAACTAGCGATTACTACACTAGGTACAAAGGCAGGTGTATTACCATCACGCAAAGATAGGTATAGTACCATGTAACTAATTGTTACTATACTAGATGCAGACAGGGATAGGTGAAGATTTGTTAACTGAGTAAGCCTACTGCACACAAGTGTCGTTTTTGCTTTTGCTATGAGTGGATAAAAGCAAATGCACCCATGACTGGAATTCCCAAACTGCATTTGCCAAAAAAAAAAAAAAAACCTGCTGAAAATCACTTTTTTAAGTGTTTCTTTTTCTTTCTTTCTTGCTTGCTTGCAGGGGGGGTGGGGGGGCAAGTCCCCTTACACTCCAAGAACTTATATATACCAATTCCACTCAGACAGAGGAAATTCCCCCCAAAAAACTGGCATCACTGCTGGCACAACTCTGCTGACAGTGATTTCCTGTGAAGGAACTCTCATCTTCGATTAGTTGGGCAAATGAAACTCAAGCATTTAATCTTCATCTATCAGTCGGGTAACATTCCCTTTTCAGTGACAACCTGGGAGCACTGTCTGGGTAATAGACTTGTTCAGATTTGTAGAGTTTTCAAGTGGACATTAAGGGAATCAAACCCATGACTGCAGGGCTGCTCAAGTTGTGTGTGCATTTTGCTCACTGACTCAGCATTGTTTTTCCCTGTTGTTGTTACTGTGTGTAAAACTGTCTGTACCATTCCAGGCCTGGGCTACTTTTGAAAGGATCAGCTGCACTCTCCTCCCCTTCTACAAACAAAGGAAATAGCGAAAAAAAAATCACTAACATATAATGTTCACTTTAAATGTACACATTACAGAATATAAAAATATCGCATAAGCATACTAAGTTATCAGATTTACTACTCACGACTTTAATTTAATTCTTTCACCACCTTGCTCCAAGTAAATCATTTTTCTTTCTGCTTTAACAAACCCTATTAATTGAAATATGTAACCTGCCATGTATTTTAAAATCTTAATTTAAGTCATAGTTGTTTTCTTCCATAATAAATCTTTTTTTTTCTCCTTTTCTGCTTCTTAACTTGAATATTAACTTACAGGTAAAGCCTAAGGGGGCATAGTGAGTGGTTTGATGGTAAAAGGGAATGTAATTAAATTTATTAGCTGGGAGCAGGGATTTGAACAGACTGAATTATGACATAAATTTAACAGCTTTCCTCAAGGAAAAATTAAATTTATTTGCATTCCAAAATATTTATTTTCATCTTTTTCAAGAAGTTAATCGAATATTTAAAGCTGTTTCAATGCCAGTTTCTACAACATGGAACACACATATCTGTAGAAATAATTTATATGCTGCTGTTTTGGTGCATTTTATTTAAAACCCTGCGCAGCAGTAATGATTTCTAAAACAATGCATGTTAAAACACTTATGCATTGAGTAAACTGGCTTCCAAAATGCTTTTATAACTGCAATTCAAATTATCACAGACTGAGTCTGTGCTTAGGGCATACTCTAGAATAATATTTTGATAAGGCCTGTGAGAGCAACTTGACCAACTAATGGTTGAAGGTGTGTTACTCTACTGGTGGATGACTATTGAGCTCTTGAGCTTCAGCTGCCCAAGGTTTAACCTGCTGACAGAGTTTCTCCAAAGGAATCACTGTCTACAAGTTGTGCTGACAGTGATGCCTTTTTTGCGGGGAATTCCCCCCTTCTTCGAGTTGGTGCAACTGTGGAGTATGTGTATAATGTTTGGGAGTGTGGGGGAGGATCCCCCCAACATCAAGGGGTGCTGGTCCCCAGCAAAAAACACTTAAAACATTTTTTTTTTTTTTCAGCAAATGCAGTTTGGAGATTCCGATCCTCCATGGATTCGCTTTCATAGGTTTATAGGTGCTAATGGCCCTGGAGCCTTTACAAGCCTAGCCCATAGGATTACCCTGGCATTATGCCACCCGACCTTAGTTCCTAGTGCTTCTGTAAAGTAGAGCCACTGGAGTGATCCCCGGGGTGGATTTTCTATTTCCCATCCACTCATCAAGATTTCTCTTGAAGAGGGCCATGTATGGGAAGTCTATTCCATAGCATGGGCAGTCTCTGGGTTATGAACCTGTCCCTCCAGCATGTTCTGTTGATTTTAGCCACTCATAGTGGAAGCTTGAAATTGACTTATTCACATGTATTTTCCTTGACTTTTGTGTCAGCGGTGAACCTATGTCTGTTTTGAAGAATTGTGCATATTAAGTGAAGCCTAGTTTTCGAACAGAGGAAATGGTGTAAACTTCAAGAAAAAACACCTGTGTCCTTAATGGTGTTGGCATTTTCCTCTTATTATTAAAGGCTGGATGACTGTATAACTATGATGCCAATACTACACATACTAAAGAATGCCAGTAGGTAACTGGACCAGTATATCAGAGGTGCAAATGCTTTCTGCAAGGTCAGATAGGAACAAAGTTTCTTAGAAATAAAGTTGGAGAAACATGCAGAAGTTATGTGGAGATACATGCATACAAACACACACAAAATCATAGCTAGATCATGTGATACTCTGGGAACTTCTCCAAACTTACACTCCCCTCAAAAAATGTTTCTCAAAGATGAAGAGTAATCAGCCTACCAAAAACAATTGCTTACTACAACTGTGCTAATCAGCTTGCTACAGTTGCTACCGCACACTAACATATTGATAGAAAATGCAGTCACGGAATTCATTTATGCAGCCTCAATATACTCACAGCTGCATAAATCATACTGTATTCATGCCACATCAGCACCTGATAATCATGCTGTTTAACTGCTTGTGCTCTGGGCAGCCTAACCGTTCTCCCTAAGCCAGTTTTGGGTCTGTGTGCATACTGACACACACACACACACACACACACACACACACACACACACACACACACACATATATGCATTGTATGTATGTGTGTGTCTGTATATATCTATATCTATCTACACACACAAATATATATGCATTGTATGTATATGTGTGTCTATATATCTATATCTATTTATCTATCTATCTATCTATCTATCTATCTATCTATCTATCTATCTATCTATCTATCTATCTGTCTATCTGTCTATCTATCTGTCTGTACACACACACACACACACACACACACACACACACACACACACACACACACACACACACACACACACACGTCATGTTTTAATATTGGTGTCCAACACATTAACATCAATAAGAAAACACTGATAGCTGACTGTGCAGGCTCCAAGGATTAACTTCCAATCACCCAAAGTAAAAAATAATTTTTCCATGAGGGCAAAGTACCCTGCACCCCATACATGACGGCCGTACACCCCACCCCCCTATAATTATATATACTAACTCTGAGATTGCATATTGGGGTAAGGGCATATTCCCCTACCCTGGAGACTGTTGATCTCGCACACCTGTCAACCATTTCTTTTATCGACCAAACTGTAACAACAAAATCAGATGCACACCCATGTACACGCACACACACACACACACACACACACACACACACACACACACACACACACACACACACACATGTATGTATATGGGGCCAGATTCAAAAAGAAAGCTGAGGACAATGCAGTGTGCTGAAGGAAGACTTGAACTTCTTAGCAATGAATGTGATTTCATAATGGACGTAAAGACAAGAGCAAGAAATAACTTATTCAGCATAGGATAATTGTGGATTCGGCATGCAGACTGTATTCCAAAACACAATGGGTGCAACTTATGGCAATAAAGTTCAACAGAGTACTGAGTCAAATGTTTCACAGAATCACACAGCAGATCCTATTTATGCTCACACTGTCTTCTACTTATTCCTTCAGATTCCTAAGGACTACTTCATATTCCAAAATGTATCACTTAAAAAAATGCAAGCTGTATTCAATGCATTAGAGCAGGCTGGGCTACATTCAATGTATTAGAGCAGGCTGGGGTGTATTCAATGCATTGGAGCAGGCTGGGGTGTATTTAATGCATTAGAGCAGGCTGGGGTTTATTCAGTGCAGTGGACTATGATGTTTGCAGATGACATTGTGATCTTTAGTGAGAGTAGGGAACAGGTGGAGGAGACCCTGGAGAGATGGAGATATGCTCTAGAGAGAAGAGGAATGAAGGTCAGCAGGACTAAGACAGAATATATGTGTGTGAATGAGAGGGAGGATAGAGGAATGGTGAGGATGCAAAGAGTAGAGGTGGTGAAGGTGGATGAGTTTAAATACTTGGGGTCAATAGTTCAGAGTAAAAGTGAGTGTGGAAGAGAGGTGAAGAAGAGAGTACAGGCAGGATGGAGTGGGTGGAGAAGAGTGTCAGGAGTGATTTGTGACAGACGAGTACCTGTAAGAGTGAAAGGGAAGGTTTACAAGAGGGTAGTGAGATCAGCTATGTTATATGGGTTGGAGACAGTGACACTGACAAAAAGACAGGAGTTTGAGCTGGATGTGGCAGAGTTAAAGATGTTAAGATTTGCACTGGGTGTGATGAGGGTGGACAGGATTAGGAATAAGTATATTAGAGGGTCAGCCCAGGTTGGAAGGTTTGGAGACAAAGCCAGAGAGGCAAGATTATGTTGGTTTGGACATGTGCTGAGGAGGGATGCTGAGTATATTTTGGAAAAAGATGCTAAGGATGAAGCTACCAGGTAACAGGAAAACAGGAAGGCCTAAGATAAGGTGTATGGATGTGGTGAGAGAGGACATGCAGGTGGTTGGTGTGACAGAGCAAGATGCAGAGGACAGGGAGAAATGGAAACAGGTGATCCACTGCGGTGACCCCTAATGGAAACAGCCAAAAGAAGATGATGACAGCAGGCTGGGGTGTATTCAATGCAGTACAGCAGGCTGGGGTGTATTCAGTGCATTAGAGCAGGCTGGGGTGTATTCAATGCAGTACAGCAGGCTGGGGTGTATTCAGTGCATTAGAGCAGGCTGGGTTGTATTTAATGCATTAGAGCAGGCTGGGCTGTATTCAGTGTATTAGAGGAGGCTGGGGTCTATTCAATTCATTAGAGCAGGCTGGGGTGTATTCAATGCATTAAAGCAGGCAGGGGTATGAGCCATACTAGAGGATGATCTGAAAATGCATCCTAGAAGGCAGACAAGACACTGAGCCAGGCTATAGTTAAGCCACAGCTCTCTGACCATCAAATCATTGGCAGATACGGGTTAGACAGAGAGCTAGTGCAGGCTGTGTCCACATGCAGTCTGTGGGGTAGCCCAGTACCAGTAGAAACCACAGTGTGTCTGTGCCTGGGAATACTGCCTCTGGAATATTTCAGTAGCATATGGGTGATGCCATAGGAGTATTCCAGACAGCTGCCAGTGCCATTCTAGGACAGTATCTGGTAGTAATGTGAAGGAAAGTAGATGAATACAGCCACTTTCCATCATCAGCGATGGAGCACAGAACTGTCATGGAACAGTTCTATGCTATTACCAACTTTTCCCATGTCCTCGGCACAACTGACTGCAACCACATTGCAATCATGACCCCAGTGGTGCTTAATGCTGAAAGCTGCTTTAATAGAAAGGGATGGCCATCACTCAGTTTTCTGGTTCTGCACTCTGCAGATGGCCTCGTTATCAATATCATGGCTACATAACCCAGTAGTATGCATGATGCAGAGGTTTGTAGGGAAAGAGGTCTGAGGGCTGCTTTTCAACATGGTGAAATTCTGGATGGGCTCCTATTTGGTAAGTATAGAACCACCGCTATAATGTAAGCAAAATCCAGACCTGTCAAAAGCAAGCATGAGGACTAAATATGTGTTTTCCTCTTCCTGAAAATAAGTGTCTGTGGTTATCCACTGGAGCCTTGGCTTATGACAACTCATCAATGCCTGCTGTTGATATATACAACAGAGTGCACACCATGACATGGAGCACCATTGAGCATGTGTTTGGCATGCTGTGCACACCATGACATGGAGCACCATTGAGCATGTGTTTGGCATGCTGTGCATACCATGACATGGAGCACCAGTGAGCATGTGTTTGGCATGCTGTGCACACCATGACATGGAGCACCATTGAGCATGTATTTGGCATGCTGTGCACACCATGACATGGAGCTCCAGTGAGCATGTGTTTGGCATGCTGAAAGCAAGGTTCAGATGTCTTGGCACATCCAGGGGTGTACTCCAATACATACCAAAAATGCATCAGAGATGGTTACCATGTGTGCCATGCTACACAACATGCTAACATCAAGACATGGAGGCTTGCCAGCTGTAGGTTTGGGTGACCTACTGCAACAACCCCAGATTTCTGATGTGGAATTACAGAACTGTCACAGGATGATCAGGAGGACACAAGGGTGAGGAAAAAAATAGGTGTGGGTGATGGAGACTGCAGGTGTATGTTCTAGCTCAGGCAACACAACAGTCACTGGATCACACCTTTGGGTCATGACAAGCCACACATACAGAAATACACAGATAAAACCATGATGTTCACATAGTGTTGCACCACAATAGCTGCACAGAACACAGATAGTGGAAAAGACCCATTAGTTGTCCATATAGAACATCATACATACCATAACCACAGTATTCACTTGCAAAATCTTATACACATATACATGCCATAGCAATGAACATATCAGGATTTCTATAGAGGAACATTCACCACAGGATCACTTTGTACAAGGTAACTCATCAAAGATGACCACTCTTAAATATCTGTGGCACATCTGAGGTGCACAAAACAAAAGGTATTGCTGTCTAGGTAGGATATCATCATACATACAATTAGCATGTGATGGTAGCAGTACAACTTCAATTACTACAATAAATGTAGGATTATGCATTGTTTGGGAATGTACTGTAGCCAACAGAACCTAATTGCAGGAGTAGTACAATAACACTGAGATGCATCAGACATGTCATAGGGATGTGTAACAGTGTTCTACACCACACTATGCAGCACACAGCAGCAGAAATACTGACATCATGGCAGGGACTGGCAAAAAAAGTCACATACCTGATATGTTACAGAGAAGTATTACAGGGCATGCCTGACTTATAATGTCACACATAAGGCAGCACTATAATGCATGGTATGTTTAACAGGATGAGTTTGCCAGATGAAGAGAAATGTTCAGTTCTGCAGACTATCAGTGACAGGAATTACCCATCAGCTATGGAACATGCATCATTGTATGGGATATGTTAACACAGGTATATCTATCTATCTATATATATATATATATATATATAGATATATAGATATATATGTATATATATATATATATATATATATATAGATAGATAGATATGTGTGTATGTGTGTGTGTAAGTAGGTAGTTAAGGAAAAGCATATAGGGGAAGAACATGCCAGCAAGAGGATAACAAAGGAAACATAGGTGCATGTTGCGCTGTGGGTGTGGCATGTGTGCCAGAATAAAGTGCCACAATTATCACCTGTATGCAGAATTAAGTATACCTGTACATGCAGTTATGGCAGACTACAATGAAATGTGCAATGTATAAATCAATGCCAGAAGAATAAGGTAATATGGTGATGACTGGAAGAAATGCTCACTATACATCAACTAGTAAGAGCTAAAATTGTCACATATAGCAGTGCAGTTGTCAATATTTTACCTAAAATACAACAATGATAAATAGGTACAACATACAATAAGAAGGCAGTCACATTTGGAAGATAATTGAACCGAAAAGACTACAGTTATCAGACATTTGAGAAACCACTTACAGAAGTACTAGGCAGTGGTCAGCACAGTGGTCATCATTGCCACAGGATTAGAATGAAACAGCAGTACACATCCCACTTCAGGATTAATGGGCAGGCTACTGGAGGAGGCAGGAAGTAGACATGCTGTAACTACCTTAACGCAGTGTAGGGCACCCACATAGTGGTTCACACCATGGTCTTGTCTGTCCCTTTCATGTCCAGAAACACTTGGTGCACTGTAATGTACTAAGGAGCTAGTTGTGGTGACACTAACAGGCTGGGACATAGTATGGTAGGAGCAATACTGTGATATGTCTGTCTAGATATGACTGTTGGATTCTGAATAGGTTGACCAACAGCAGATATGCATGCATATTGTAGCATAGACAATGAGGTCCGAGGGCCATGTGTGGGTCTACCGAGAGGGGGTTTGCCTCTTCCCCACTGGAGGTAATCTGGTCATGAGGATCAGGGCACATAACACCCAGTTTGTACTATGATGCTGGTAATGCTGCCATGATCTTCCATGTAACACATGCAGCTGGCGTGCTACATGATCAGAGGCATGGTCAAGTGCATGCAGGTCAGTGCCATGATGTCACTGTGAACGTTCAAGTGCCTGTAACAGTAGGTGGAAACCCTCTGACATGCATCCATACACATCAGGTACACTCCTGTGTGTAGTCTTACAGACATTAATAGTCCATTGTTGGAAGAGTCACCATCACTACCAGAGTCAACATGGGACAGCTGGTCATGGTCATCATCTTATCCAGTATCTGATGCCCCTACATCATTGAATGGATGGCCACACTGTCCTCCTGATCAGAGGTTTTACCATGAAACACCTGACTATCACCTTTCGAGTTGGACAATGAACCCAATGCCCCAAGTGCCATTAGTCATACTGTCAGAGTGAGGCACATCACATCCCACCTCAGGTTCAATGGACATGCTACTTTAGGAGGCAGGAAGTAGACATGTTGCAAATACAGACGAGACATGTCATGCACATTTACAGAAGTCAAATGAGGTGGGATATGATGACATAACTGGTCAAATATCTAACTACACTGACTATGGTGACATTAACTTACTGGGTCAGCATGGCTGTGGGTGCTGCAGTGACCCTCTAGAGCATAGACAAACCATATAAGTGCCATATCAAGCAAATATGATGGACACTGTTAAAACAAATATACATGATGACGTACCTAATGTACTCCTCTGACTCCACCTCTGGTGGTGAGGGTTGAAATGCCACTGTCATGTAAAAAGAAACATATACACAACAGCTCAGTTTTAAGCACATACAGGGTATTAAAAAAAAAATATATATATATATATAATGAAAACTTCCGACTCTGCCACGTAACAATTTTTGACTTTTTATTATAAAACAAAACAGAAGGTAAGCGCTTTCGCGTATGCTACCATACGCTTCATCAGACAATCTAAAAATGTTAACATCAATGAATTTATAGGAAGGCTTAGCCTATCAGCAGATGAATTAAATTAATCAATTAGCCACAGAAAAACATTTAAAACTGGGCTGAAACATTTAGTATTTAAAAAGGAAGCTGCACTTAAAAACTGAGTGATTTAAAAGTTAAAAACAGATCAAAGTAAAACGTCATGTGTATATCATAAAATCATACCAAATTAAAGATACATATATAGATTTAATGAATAAAAATAATAAAAATAAAAATAATAACATATATTCTACATAATGCTTCAAAGAAAACTTGTTTCAATAAACATTGCAACATAGTAGCTAACTCTTAAATAGAATATAAAGCTGTAAATGCAGATACATTCAGTAGTACATCAAAAGCCATAATGGCGTTTCTTAGTTCTGAAGTATATTATAGAGTGTAACCAAGCTAAATGTTTGTATGTTTATATATAAAACTTCAGGGTGTAAATCAATCGGAGAACTTTTGAAACTGTGCAATTCATTTAAAGTGTATTAATATAAATATATCAATATATTTTATATTACTCAAAAGCTTAAAAATGATCTCACTAATGTATGCTAAAATACAGTTAAATTAAATATTAAATATATGTATAAATATGAAACTCATTGTCAAAACACCATATAAATAAATAAATAGATAAATAAATAAATAGATAAATAAATAGATTGATATGTATATACGCTTGTAAATATATAAAAACTGTATATAAAATAGACGCATGAGATGATGATGAAAAATGTAATAGATTACATATTTTTAGAATAAATTTTAATACAGTACAAATATATTTATATGGTTAAAAATATATAAATATGTATAAATGTGGATAAATGTGGATAATTAATAACTGTAGTATCCATTATAAATTTCTTAAAATAAAATCTTTTGTACATGAAATAATGAACTTTGAATAGGTTCCAAGCAACTATGTATTAAATGAATCAGTATAAGAACAAACTAAAAAAATAAGCATGTATAAATGCTAAATGAAAAAATATTTTTTCATTATTGACCATGGATAATATTTTTTCATTATTGACCATGGATAATAGTTAGAGGCTGCTGAACAGATTTATCCATTCTAAAATAAATTCATCTTCGATTATTTAGAAAGGATCTAATACTGATATAGTTGTTCAGACCTGGCAAGTAATGGCCCCTTAGTCTAAGTATCCATTTGAGTTCATTTAATTCTACCTGGTTAGGATAGTCACCACCTCGTTCTGTAACCTCTACCACTTGCAGCACCCTGAATACAAAAGAATGCGATGGATTGGAAATCACATGTTTAGCCAAAGCATTCAACTCGTTTTTCTTTCTTATATCATATTGATGGTTATATATCCTGTTCTTGAGTTTCCTTTTTGTGAGGCCTATGTAAAATGCATTGCAATGTTCACATGTGGCTAAATATACTAGGCCCGTGGTGTCACAATTGGCTCTAAACCTAGGTGTAAATGTAAAATCAAGTTCTGGATGCACAAAAACTTGATTTTTGGTGATGAACCTACAATAATTGCAATTGTAGCAGGGTAAGTTCCAGGGAGTTCATTATTACTTAAATTATTATAAAACAGTCTTGGCTTTCTGTCACATAACAGAGATTTTAAATTTTGGTTGCTCCTATACACTATATGTGGAGAGTGACCTACTATTCTTTAGTAGGTTCATCCAACGTTAAAACTCTCCAATTATTAACTAATATTCTCTTAATGTTCATAAAATCATTGGTATATGTTGTAATGAATGAAACTCTTTCAGTATAATTGAATTTATGACTAATGTTAGAAAATTTGACAGCCTGGTAGTTAGTTTTGGCTTCATATGGAGTCAGAAATTCTAAAGGCAAAATACTGTTTCTGACTTCCATAACTAAATCATGGTTATATCCTCTTGATAGAAACATGTTCACCATTTCATCAGCTTTCTTAGTCAAATCTTGCTTGTCAAGGCATATTTTACTAAGTCTGACAAACTGACTTTTCAAAATGCCTTTGAATATATGACGGGGATGCATGCTGTTGTATTTCAAAATGGTGTTTTTCCAGCATTCTTTTTTATAAAGTGTGGTTACTAATTTCCCTCCTCTAATGGTGATACTTATATCCAGGAAGTTAACCAATAAGTAGGAGGTTTCAATTGAAAACCTCAAGAAAGTGGTAGTAGTTTCTAAATGAGTTCTGAAATCATAGAATTCTTTAATAGAGCCATCCCAAACAATGAGAATATCATCAACAAAACGCTTGTATAGTACAACTTTGTTAAAAGAGGGGTGTTTAAAAACATGATTCAGCTCCCAGTGATGTACAACCAAATTTGCGTACGTGTTTGCACACGGGGTTCCCATGGCTACACCACATGACTGGAGATAAAATTTATCATTAAAAACAAACACATTGTTGCTTAATACTATGTCTAATAGTTGACATATCATAATGGCTTTATTTCCTTTTAAATCAGGGTAATATTGTAATAATTCACGGATGGCATCTATCCCTGCATCATTAGGGATTGAGGTAAACAAACTTTGCACATCCATTGTGATTAAAAGATGTTTGTTCTGTATAAATTCAAAGTCCAAAGACTGTATAAAATTTATAAGCTGGTATGTGTCTTTAAGGACCGTAGGTATGGCTTCCAAGAGTGGTCTAAGCGTTTTCTCTAAAAAAATGGATATATTTTCGGTGACCCATTTGGCACCAGACACTATCGGTCTCATGGGTGGTGGTAAAATCCCCTTGTGCATTTTTGGTAGCCCTTTAATGACAGGTACTACCGGGTGCTCAACATGAAAGTAATCATATAAAGTCTCAGTTATCTGACAGCACATAAGCATATCATGCATATCATCTCTAATATTCTTAATGATTAAATCTAACTTAACTTGATCTATTAAAGCATAGGTATTGTCAGCTTCCAACATATTAATCATAAAAATGTTATAATCTGCCGTATTAAAAATGACTAAGCCTCCTCCCTTGTCAACTGGCCTAAAAGTAAGTGAGGCATCATGTCTCAAAGTTTGTAATGAATACATGTTTTTACTTGACATATTAAAAAAAGCGCAATGCCTTGTACCATTGTTAAAATAATTGTAGAAATCTGCTTCACACAGTTTCACAAAAGAATCTACCTGAGTTGGCATAACAGGTGTAAAAGAACTTTTCTTCTTATATACTGGAGTACTGGCAGTATTAGGTATAGAAGTATTTATCTCTTTGTTAAAGAGCAGTTTCAAACTGACTGCTCGTGCAAAAGAACGCAAGTCAATCAGTAAGTCGGACATTATGCTCCCTCTTGAGGGGACAAAAGAGAGACCATTGTTAAGAAGTTCAATATCGCTATCGGTCAAAATATAGTCAGACAAATTGAAATAAAGCGTGCTTACTGTCTTTGCCTTCTCGGCTGATAAGTGTTCATCTCGCCTGATAGTTTGCGTTTCCTGCTCTCCCAGCTGTTTCTTCTTCCTTTCTGAAAGGTTTGTTTCCTGATAGGCAAGGGTAAAAAAGGATTGTTTTCATGGTTGCTCTTTTTACTGATGGCTCCCGTGGCGTTTCTTGAAGTAATTGCTGCATTATTTGCTTCTTGGTTCGGAAGTGGTGTTGAGACTAGCGAAGCACTGGTAACCGAAGCAAATGTCTCTGGTGGTGTAGTAAAGGAATCGTGTGACGTGTCAGCAGCAACTCCAGGCTCAGTTGCTGTTGAACCAATAGCATCCGATGCAATGAGTGTGCGATCTAAAGGCGCCAGGTTCAAAGCAGGTTTCTCAGCTGAGTACTGATTGTCAAAGGTTCTCGGCCAGACGAACACATTGCCAGTAGAAAAATCTTTATAGTCACGTTGGAGCTTTTTAGTTTTGATTTGCTGTAGCTTCAACGCATAAGTATTAACTTGATTATATAAGTTATCTAATTTCAAAGAACAAGAAGGATAGCAGAAATTTTTTCTAAGGTCTGTATTAAGATCATTTACCTTAGAAATCAGTTCTACTTCAAGGGGTTCAAAGTACTCTATTAAGAGTTTCATATGCTTGAAGCTCGTTTCAATGTTAATATCCTGCCATTTTTTCAAAAGCAGGGGATGTGTGTCACCATAAGTAGGCATAACTAATATGCGCATGCCTCTCGGTATTAGTTTATAGTGAAGACAAGCTTCTAAATGCTTACGTTGCCAGGCCATTCTCTGTAGTTTATATAGATCATTTTCTAGTATTTTCATACTAGAATCAAAAAGTTCAATGTTAGAGATATCATTGTCTTTTACTGTAGAAGCAGCTACTTTCAGGTCCAGAGCCAATAAAGGGTTCGACTTACTAGAAGTGATGGCTGTCCATTGTTGCTCATTAGTCGATCGCCTCGGTTCCGGATTATAGTCCAACTCCAAATCCATATTTGCCATAGACGTGTGCAGGTAGAGATCCGAAAAACAGCAAACAAGTAAAAAAACAAATACGGATCACTAGATGCCAAGGAGTCAGTAGTTAGAATCCTCTGGTAAATATATAATGAAAACTTCCGACTCTGCCACGTAACAATTTTTGACTTTTTATTATAAAACAAAACAGAAGGTAAGCGCTTTCGCGTATGCTACCATACGCTTCATCAGACAATCTAAAAATGTTAACATCAATGAATTTATAGGAAGGCTTAGCCTATCAGCAGATGAATTAAATTAATCAATTAGCCACAGAAAAACATTTAAAACTGGGCTGAAACATTTAGTATTTAAAAAGGAAGCTGCACTTAAAAACTGAGTGATTTAAAAGTTAAAAACAGATCAAAGTAAAACGTCATGTGTATATCATAAAATCATACCAAATTAAAGATACATATATAGATTTAATGAATAAAAATAATAAAAATAAAAATAATAACATATATTCTACATAATGCTTCAAAGAAAACTTGTTTCAATAAACATTGCAACATAGTAGCTAACTCTTAAATAGAATATAAAGCTGTAAATGCAGATACATTCAGTAGTACATCAAAAGCCATAATGGCGTTTCTTAGTTCTGAAGTATATTATAGAGTGTAACCAAGCTAAATGTTTGTATGTTTATATATAAAACTTCAGGGTGTAAATCAATCGGAGAACTTTTGAAACTGTGCAATTCATTTAAAGTGTATTAATATAAATATATCAATATATTTTATATTACTCAAAAGCTTAAAAATGATCTCACTAATGTATGCTAAAATACAGTTAAATTAAATATTAAATATATGTATAAATATGAAACTCATTGTCAAAACACCATATAAATAAATAAATAGATAAATAAATAAATAGATAAATAAATAGATTGATATGTATATACGCTTGTAAATATATAAAAACTGTATATAAAATAGACGCATGAGATGATGATGAAAAATGTAATAGATTACATATTTTTAGAATAAATTTTAATACAGTACAAATATATTTATATGGTTAAAAATATATAAATATGTATAAATGTGGATAAATGTGGATAATTAATAACTGTAGTATCCATTATAAATTTCTTAAAATAAAATCTTTTGTACATGAAATAATGAACTTTGAATAGGTTCCAAGCAACTATGTATTAAATGAATCAGTATAAGAACAAACTAAAAAAAATAAGCATGTATAAATGCTAAATGAAAAAATATTTTTTCATTATTGACCATGGATAATATTTTTTCATTATTGACCATGGATAATAGTTAGAGGCTGCTGAACAGATTTATCCATTCTAAAATAAATTCATCTTCGATTATTTAGAAAGGATCTAATACTGATATAGTTGTTCAGACCTGGCAAGTAATGGCCCCTTAGTCTAAGTATCCATTTGAGTTCATTTAATTCTAACTGGTTAGGATAGTCACCACCTCGTTCTGTAACCTCTACCACTTGCAGCACCCTGAATACAAAAGAATGCGATGGATTGGAAATCACATGTTTAGCCAAAGCATTCAACTCGTTTTTCTTTCTTATATCATATTGATGGTTATATATCCTGTTCTTGAGTTTCCTTTTTGTGAGGCCTATGTAAAATGCATTGCAATGTTCACATGTGGCTAAATATACTAGGCCCGTGGTGTCACAATTGGCTCTAAACCTAGGTGTAAATGTAAAATCAAGTTCTGGATGCACAAAAACTTGATTTTTGGTGATGAACCTACAATAATTGCAATTGTAGCAGGGGTAAGTTCCAGGGAGTTCATTATTACTTAAATTATTATAAAACAGTCTTGGCTTTCTGTCACATAACAGAGATTTTAAATTTTGGTTGCTCCTATACACTATATGTGGAGAGTGACCTACTATTCTTTTAGTAGGTTCATCCAACGTTAAAACTCTCCAATTATTAACTAATATTCTCTTAATGTTCATAAAATCATTGGTATATGTTGTAATGAATGAAACTCTTTCAGTATAATTGAATTTATGACTAATGTTAGAAAATTTGACAGCCTGGTAGTTAGTTTTGGCTTCATATGGAGTCAGAAATTCTAAAGGCAAAATACTGTTTCTGACTTCCATAACTAAATCATGGTTATATCCTCTTGATAGAAACATGTTCACCATTTCATCAGCTTTCTTAGTCAAATCTTGCTTGTCAAGGCATATTTTACTAAGTCTGACAAACTGACTTTTCAAAATGCCTTTGAATATATGACGGGGATGCATGCTGTTGTATTTCAAAATGGTGTTTTTCCAGCATTCTTTTTTATAAAGTGTGGTTACTAATTTCCCTCCTCTAATCTTGGCTTCAGGTTCAATGGACATGCTACTTTAGGAGGCAGGAAGTAGACATGTTGCAAATACAGACGAGACATGTCATGCACATTTACAGAAGTCAAATGAGGTGGGATATGATGACATAACTGGTCAAATATCTAACTACACTGACTATGGTGACATTAACTTACTGGGTCAGCATGGCTGTGGGTGCTGCAGTGACCCTCTAGAGCATAGACAAACCATATAAGTGCCATATCAAGCAAATATGATGGACACTGTTAAAACAAATATACATGATGACGTACCTAATGTACTCCTCTGACTCCACCTCTGGTGGTGAGGGTTGAAATGCCACTGTCATGTAAAAAGAAACATATATACAACAGCTCAGTTTTAAGCACATACAGGGTATTATGTAACATTGAAAATTATGTATACCACAGAGCAAACAAGATACACACATACTGGATGGCTAATGGTGCTTTCCAGGCTGCAAGTATCCTATGCTGTTGAACAAGAAAACATTACTCAAAAAGCCCATAGCTGCATTTAACAACACTCTGGCAACCATATAAGCTGCCTTACTGTGTCTGTCCTCCTCAGATGGGAAATGGATTATTCTACATAGTGCAGAACCAGCAGGTTATAGTGGAACAGAAGCAACAGGTGAGTGTACACCTCAGTCATAACAGCAGGCAGAGGCAGGCAAAGGCTATTCATCATCCTAACTGACTAGAGACCTGACCTGATGTGTGACACTGTTGGCCTGATGTTGATGGCCCTGTGCAAGTGAAAAACATGTCAGTAGACATGGTGCTGACATTGTTACCTACACATTGTTTAGGTACTATAACATGCTAATAGACTTAATGGGTCTTTCTGCATCCATGATGTTCAGGCATGCATGACATTGTTGTGTTGCTATGACAGTCAAAAAGAAGTAAGATGTTGAATGAATGTCCTTGAATGACAACGGGATTATGCTAATTGCTTTGTGAATGGTGAACATATATGTACACCCTAAAACACCTGCCTCAATTCTTCCCCTGGGTATATGACAATGCTGGCAGGTGTTATGATGGGAGGCCAGGAAGATCGTCATCTCATCCAGGGGAAGTAATGCTGGCCCACCTCCAGTGGCATTTCTCTCCCTCTTGTAATGGTGGAGTTTTTGTTGGCTGCATGGAGAATGCTGTCAAAGCAACAACAATGACATGCCTTCCTGGAGCAGATGTGCCCACCCACAGCTGTAACCATGTAGGTAATGTCCCTCCACACCTGATTTCTCCAGACTGTATTGCTCATCCATCCAAGCAAACTTTGGGCATGTTACTGAAGTGCCTTAAGAATAATTTCATTTTTCCTAGGGGAAAAGTTGTGGTGATTTTGGCTTGACATCTGAAAAGGGTGATTTGTACATTTCAGGAGGTATACAGGAGGTGCACTTATTAAGTTTTAAAGCTTATATTTCAATGAACTGCCCCCCATATACAGCATAATCGTATGTAAAACAATGCAAAACAATTAATGTCATGTTTTTTACCATCACATACAGATAAACATAAAGAGAACACACATGTAGTAATTGCCGAGTATATGTCATGATCTGTAATTACACCATTCTACATCATAATATCTGTCATATATGCAAAGGTGGTATTCAAACCTAGCTCTGTGGGGATATTAACAACTAAGATCCAATCACATAACCACTGTGCCACCACTAAAACAAGTGCTGTATTCAGTCATATGTACAGACAACTACACCTACTGAGTCAACATCAACCATGTGGGATATCATACACGAAAGCACTGTATGAGCACATACAAAAGTGCATGGAACGGGCCATATCAAACAGAACCAAGACGCTCTCCTCCAAAAACAGTAAGCCAGTCTGGTGGACCCCTGCCATAAATAGGCTCTACAACAGAAGGAAGAAACTGTTGCAGAAAAGGGTGAAGTCACAAGACTGGAAAATTCCCTTGCTAACCTCAGCAAAAAACTGAGATCCCTCATCAAATCCTTTAAAGCTAGCTATGAAAACAAAATTGCTGTGGATGCTAAGGACAACCACAAGGCATTCTATAGTTATGTCAAGAATTTACAGGGCAGTACTCAGATCTGCTCTGAGCTACAGCACAATGGCAACACATATACAGAGTCAGCTGATATTGACAATATATTGGCCAACAGGTTCAGTGTGAACTTTACGCCCCTTTCACCCCTTAAAGGGCCAATCACAATACCTGAGGAATGCCAAGTCCCTAATATCATGTCTGTACAGGTTAAAACCGCACTGTCCAAAGCCAAGAATACAACTTCCATGGGATCTGATAGTATCCCTGGCTGTGTTCTACATGAACTAAAAAGTGAACTGGCACCACACCTGAGTGCCCTGTTCAGTCAGAGCCTTACTTCAGGCATTGGCCCCTCAGAATGGTACACTGCTATGGTCATCCCACTCCACAAAGGGAGACTGACTACTGACCCCGGGAACTACCACCCCATAAGGCTGACGAGTCTGATAAGTAAGTCTATGGAATGTATCATCATGGACCTTATAAACAGGGACATAGGGAATCTACAAATGCTGGACTCCACGCAGTTTGGGTTTGTGAAAGGTAGGTCATGCCTGCTTAACTTGATAGACTTTTTTGAGTCCGTTCCCAAAGCTGTGGATGAAGGCAAGGTAGTTCACACAGCCTACTCGATCTTGCCAAGGCCTTCGACACCATCCCCCACTCAGGAATCATAGATAGACTCACTAAACTATCCATAAACCCCTATGCCATAAGATGGGTTGCCAAATGGTTCACTGATAGAACTCACACTGTCAAAGTAGCGGACTCCAAATCTGACTACCAACCAGTTACAAGTGGAGTCCCACAGGGATCAGTCCTAGGTCCTGTCCTGTTTGGCATGTACTTCTCTGAAGGTCAAGCCAGTACAAATGGACTATGCCTGACCAAGTTCACCGGTGATTCCAAACTGGGTGCCATTATTGATTCACCAACTGATTTAGACATTCTACAAAAAGGCTTCACTGAGACCAGTGATTGGTGCCAGAACCATGGCCTAAAACTCAATGCCAAAAAGTGCATTGTCATTCCCTTTGGGAAAAACTCAGTACCCATGAACTACCACATCGGTGGTAGTCCACAAAACACTGAAGGTGTGATAAGAGATCTGGGGACACAGGTTGACAGCAATCTCTCCTTTGATTACCACATTGCCACTGTGGTCAGAAAGTCCTTCTATGTGGCACATCTCATTACAAAACGTTTTTCCCCCAGAAAGAAGGAGATCATAATCCCTCTCTACTCATCCCTCATTAGACCTATTATAGAATACAATGCCCCATTTGGCATGTAACTCACTAGACACCTACAACCACTGGAAAGGCCACAAAAATACCTCACTAAGAGGATCATAGGCCTTAAACACATGCCCTACATGGACAGACCCAAAAAACTCCAGCTATACTCTGTCTCATATCACTTGCTTAGAGGCGATCTCTGCTTGACCTACAAAGCCATGTCTGACCCAGAGCTGTTAGATATGTTACATCTAAAGAAATCCCTATCCCTCCATGCCACATGCTCCAGGGACCTCAACCTCATTATCACGATAAACAGTACATGCTGGAGGGACAGGTTCCTAACCCAGAGACTCCCCATACTATGGAACAAACCTCCCATCCATATCAAGCAGAGCACTTCACTGGCCCTCTTCAAGAGAAATCTTGACGAGTGGATGGGCACTAGAAAGTTTGCCCCGGGGATCACTTCAGTGGCCTTGCTAGATAGGGGCACTGGGAACTAACATCAGGAAGCACGATGCCAGGGAATCTTTTGGGCTAGGTTTATAAAGGCTCCAGGGCCGTTAGCCTAGTACACACCTATGAACCTATGTCACTGATGTTGATGTAGTTACTAACAAAGATCAGCACAAGTCTGTCTTGTATGCTGGTGTACAAAGTATATGCAGCTGTATCTGTTGAAAAGCAAGTCAGAACAAGAGCATCATATGAAAATGAACAGTTTACAGACAATGGCTAGATATGTAAACAACAAACAACTTATATGCTAAGCCATCTTGAGGTTCTCCAATCCCATTAAGTACTGTAACAGCTTCCAAAGTAGGAATAAGCATTAGTGGATATCTGCAAATCATATTCTGAGCATACAATCTGAAGACACTCCTATAAATCATCATTACCTACAAACCGTAATATAGATGTACAAGTGAAACCACATTAATGACAGACATGGACAGATTCCATCTGTATCCATAATAATAGGGCTGGTGCTTGTAACCATTTACTTGCATGTGGGGAAAACCTTTCTGGTAATGATGGACATGTATCCCTATACATGCATATTGGGGAAGGCTATCCCTAACTTTTATATAACTGACATATGTATGTGCAGATGCTTGCAAAATGAAAAATACATGAAATATTGGTTAAAAGGTTCACACGGGGCACTACAAACATAGTAAAATACATGAAATATTGGTTAAAAGGTTCACACGGGACACCACGAACATAGTAGAATGATACTGACCTCAGTATTCACACGGGACACTGTGAACATAGTAGAATGATACAGACCTCATTATTCACATGGGACACTGCGAACATAGTAGAATGATACTGACCTCAGTATTCACACGGGACACTGCGAACATCGTAGAATTATAGTGACCTCAGTATTCACACGGGACACTGCGAACATAGTAGAATGATACTAACCTCAGTATTCATACGGGACACTGCGAACATCGTAGAATGATAGTGATCTCAGTATTCACACAGGACACTGCGAACATAGTAGAATGATACTGACCTCAGTGTTCACACAGGATACTACGAACATAATAAAATGATACTGACCTCAGTATTCACACGGGACACTGCGAACATAGTAGAATGATACTGACCTCAATATTCACACGGGACACTGTGAACATCGTAGAATGATACTGACCTCAGTATTCACATAGGACACTGCAAACATAGAATGATACTGATCTCAGTTTTCACATGGGACACTACGAACATCGTAGAATGATAGTAACCTCAGTATTCACATGGGACACTGCGAACATCGTATAATGATACTGACCTCAGTAGTCACATGGGACACTGCGATCATCGTAGAATGATAGTGGCCTCAATATTCACACGGGACACTGCGAACATCGTCGAATGATACTGACCTCAGTATTCACACGGGACACTATGAACATAGTAGAATGATACTGACCTCAGTATTCACACGGGACACTGCGAACATAGTAGAATGATACTGACCTCAGTATTCACACAGGACACTGCGAACATAGTAGAATGATACTGACCTCAGTATTCACACGGGACACTGCGAACATAGTAGAATGATACTGACCTCAGTATTCACACGGGACACTGCGAACATAGTAGAATGATAGTGACCTCAGTATTTACATGGGAGACTACGAACATAGTAGAATGATACTGACCTCAGTATTTACATGGGACACTGCGAACATAGTAGAATGATACTGATCTCAGTATTCACATGGGACACTGCGAACATAGTAGAATGATATTGACCTTAGTATTTACACCGGACACTGCGAACATAGTAGAATGATACTGAACTCAGTATTCACACGGGACATTGCGAACATCGTAGAATGATAGTGACCTCAGTATTTACAAGACCAATCCAAGCAGCTGACCTCATAACAGCTTATCTTATTGTTCTCAGTTGCAGTCAGGCAGCTTATACCTAGCAGCAAGGTTAGCTCAGAGCAAACAGCTATTGCTTACCATTTGTGCCATGCATAATTACTGAGGTCCATTTGCATACAGTGTTTTGGAAGCACATCAACGAACTTCTGTGTAAGTTCTTGAATATCGGCACATTAGCCAGTAGCTCAGCATACGTATACATTACCCTGTGCAAATGTCAAATAGCCATCATTACATGGGAACATATGGAACACCTGCCCGATGTCCACCAATAGGCTGCTACCTCACTATGTGTGTCACTTTTAAAATGTGACGCTGATACATTTTTCTAATACCATTACTATATTTTTAAGAAGTTTTTGTTCACTGTTCTGACCAATTTCAAGCAGATGTTGACCAAGAGGAGGCTGTGGCATGTCTGAGTGCCCAACTGGACTGATGAGGAGACCCTCCACATGCTGACAGCTTGCATGGGACACAAACAATGAACACAGACTCAGAAGACGAACTTTGTCCACATCGACTTGTGGGATCGGATTGCAAGCAAGCTCCGTGGATGAACCATAACCTACAAGAGTGGCTTGCAGGTCTGGCATCAATGCAGTGGTCTTTACCATAGTGACCAGGATGACCTTCACAAAAAAGATTACAGAGGTTGAATGACAGACCCCCAGATGCCTACTGTATATGCCATAATGCACACGTTAACACCTAGTAATTACTGTTATCGTGTACTGAACGTATGCGGTGAGATAATGAACTGGGGTCCGTAAATATTCCATTTATATACGTGTTGCTATCAGTCAGCTAATTGTAATGAAAATACAGTTTACTGTTTAATTATTGTTGGCCATGTAATTGTGCTTCCCAAAGTTTTCCACAAATAAGCTGGGCCAGAGATGCAGTTGTGGAGGATTTTTAAGTAACAGCACATATTGTTATGGACTGCATGTATTTGAGGCATCTCATTAACAGTGCTAATCATTAAAAGAAGCTGGCTAACCTTGATAGCAACTGTGATGCCCATTTGCTGAACTGGTTAAGCACTATAACAATATAAATGCAGGTTGATTGTCTGTGGGTTCAAAACCCACGAAAGCATTGTTATGCTTTTTTATGAACTTCACATAATATGACTGCATTGCATGGTTTTGTGCTGAGGTATGACATAATCTACACATGTTTCATCATTACAGGAGTGCATTTATGCCTGGTGAGCATAGGTCACAGATGACTGCCTATTTCTTTATTATCCGCAAACCATCGAGAATGTACCACACAAAGTAGTTTCTTAACACAGATGTATGTGTGATTCCCTTGCAGTAGTTATTGAAAGATAAAATATGTAAGCGTACCCTTAGATGTTCAGTATTAGCTATTTACATGCATTACTTCTTGACTGATTTAGAAAAAGATAAGAGCAATGCTGGTCACCATGCATTCCATTTGAGTGAGTGATGTATACACTCACACTTGATTCACAGCAAAGGTGGAAATGGAATCCCTGGACTGTGGTGTAGTTGAAGGGTAGCACTCTAGGTGATGTCAGTAGCTGCAATCTTACTTGCTTTGTGTTTCTAGGTTTGAATCCCACAGCATTCCTGTAATGACCATATTGCTAAACATTTACGTGTGTTTGGTACTTATAACTTTTGTGAGGTAATCTCTGTGTTATAATACATGATTGTTTTATGCTGCAAATGATTACACATTTCTTTGTTATCCGTAATACTTTGACATTATTCTGTACCATTTACGTTGTAACCAAAGATTTCCTTGTGATTCCATTGCAACTTATTATATGTATGTTCAGGTGTAAATGTTAATTAATAAGTAATCACATACAGCTGTTTTGGTATGGATTAGACAAATATGTGAGTATTGCAGGGGACCATGCACCCCATTTCCATGAGTGTTGTGATCTCACTTGATTTGCAGAAAATGTGGATATGTAATCCCTTCACTCTAGTATTGCTGAAGGGTTAGCTCTCTAGGTAATGAATGTAACTACAGTCCAACTTCTTTTGTGTTTGTGGATTCATATCCCACATACCATCTTTAATTCCTGTAATGTGCAGTTTACTGTTTGCAAGTTTTTCTACTTACAGCTTATGTAAGGTAATATATGCGTTATATACTGCCTTATGCACTTATGCCGCGGATATCGGCGTTTTTCGCCATGTTTGTGATTATTAGGATAATAGTAATAATTGTGTGATGTTAAATGAGGCCACCATCTGTCACACAACACAGGGCATCAAATGCCATTGATTTGTATTATTACAGTAGAGAGTCAATTATCCAAATGTTGATTATCAGAAACATCAATTATCCGAACTCAGACTTCCAAAGTTTTCGGGTAGGAAAAATCATAAAAGTCTGAAAATGTAAATGGTATACATATTCACTTGTGCATGTTTTTTGAGCTTGTAGTCTGCTCGTTTATGAAAAGTATTCTTTATTGTCCACTGGAATCGCTGAATGGTTGAAAAGTGTATTCCCTGTGTGCAGAAAAAACAAGATTTTAGAAGTTTTTTATCCAGTTTAATGTATGTTTGATTATCCAAACTACCCTAGGTCCCAATTAGTTTGGTTAATTGACTCTCTATTGTACATGCCATAAATGTGCATATTCACACATATCTCTCTCTGTTTCAAATCTTTCTATGTATATGTCTGTAAAAACAGACAAATATTTGTATCTCTGTGCACATGTATATACATATGGGATTTGGGGAGAGAGATACATAGAGATATGACTATACATAGTTTGGCATACGTATAAATGTCTCTACATATTTATCTATAGCTATACAGTAACAATCATATGCACAGACTTACATAACATTGCATATGGTTATATTTCATTGTTTGCATCAGTTTGTATATATGTCAAGATATCTAATTTCTTCAACAGTATATACTTACAATAGTATTAATATGCTAACATTGCTCAGTAGTGTTTGCATACCTTGCTATATATTGTTACTGTGTATCGTAATGCAGTAGTTATACGTCAGACTACACTAATCCTTGTCATGTGAATTACATAAAGCTATAATGTGATACTGAAGTGTGTTTTTCCTCCTTTACAGGTCATTTTATATGCTGCTTTGACGTAATCTGATGTCCCATAACTTTCTGCTGTTACATTTCTAATATGCATATTATCACTGGCAGGCTTTCTTAAGCAACTTTCACAGTGGCAGACACTCGACTGTCACAAGACATGCATGATGTGTGCTTCTACATAAGGAGATGATATTTTGTGACAGCTTTATTCAATTATCTGAATGCATTACATATGACATGGATGTATTGCAAATGTGCTTTCCATAAAAATCTGACTTGCATAACAGACAAGTTTATAATATGTTAGGGTTGGATGTATAGAATGTTTTAATGAAAGCAGTAAAAACATATACATATGTATATCCAGATATGTAAAGATGGATTAATTCTCACCTTAATAAGACATCACATTAGTAAGACTTAGATACTGTACACAGTGTGTGAATCATTTATATCCTTATAAGTAGTGCTGTTTATTTTTATTTATTTTTTTAACTGTTAATGCTCTTTTTGAAATATTTAAGGATGTACAGTTATTGTTATGTTACAGAGTTCGGGACCAATGCCAGTCCACCCATTCATTGTAGAAGGCAGAGTCTGACTCCGAGGACCAGAAGGACACCAGGATGTTGATGCTGACGATGATGGACTGGAGCCAGCATAGGCCATCATTCCTGTGGGACAAAGCGACCTCTAATATGCCACCCAGAAGACCTAAGGAACCAGATCAGCAATGCTGTCACCAATGTATTCCTGAAACAGATGAGGGACATGGTGGGCACGTTCTATCACGACATGGCACAGACCATGTGTGACTCCTTCTGGGAGATCATTCGAGACGTTTAACCCCATCATGGATGGCCCTCTGAAACATAAGTATTTTTCTGTTTGATCCAGTCATTTAATGATGCAATCAAGGTGTGTCCCTAGTTGGCTATTTTTATTTATTGTATTTATTTTTTTATTTTACATTTGTTAACTGGGAAATTCCAACTGGACCAGGTCCATTTACAGTGGAGGCCCGGGGAGAAAAGATCCACATTGTTAAACAAGAGAAAATATTTTTATACAGAGTAGTACAAGTTAAACAAGAGAAAAAATATTTTTAAACAGAGTAGAACAGCAAACATATACATTATAAATAAACAATCAAGTATTCACATACAAAATGCAGGCTGACAAGACACTTTACAGCAGTCAGAGAAGTTACAAGCAGCAGGGATTAGGAGCTACTTACAAGTTGGACTAATGGCTGTTAGGGTTTTAGTCCTATAGATTATTATTACAGTGACTAACTTGGTATTAGTTAATGGGTATGAGTAGGAAAAGGGAGGAACGCATACATTTAAGTAATACAAGGACATAGCCAGATATTCATCAGATGTGATCTGAGGACGTTTTTGAAGTGTGAGGTGGTGGAGGCAGTGGTCAGCGAAGGGGGAAGGCAATTCCTGCTTCTAGCAATGGTGTGGCAATATAGCACTTTTTCTGCAGTATTGTTTGCTGTAGTGATACAGAGGAGAGATTTGTCAGCAGATCGAAGAGGGCGATTTGCTGTGTAGTGGGTAAGTAGTTGAGTTAGTGATCGGGTTTTATCAGGGTACTTAAGAATATTGTAGGCAGTGACTAGCTGGTGGTAATTAAGTAGTTGAGGTAGTTCTAGCCAATTTAGATCTCTTAGAGCAACACAGTGATGTGTTCTGAAGGTGGTGTTTTTAGCAAACTTGGCGATCTTATTGTAACATGATTCTAGTTTGTCTAGATCTATTCTTCTGATGTGGGTGAAAGTTGGTGCTGCATACATTAGTGTGGATAATAGGTGAGTCTGGGCTAGGGTAACTGCTGCTTGGTCAGAGAGAAAGTTTTTGTGCCTATACAGTGTGCCCATTTATTTGTGAACCTTTTTGATGGTTTGTGAGATGTGGACATTGAAGTGAAGATTATTGTTAATTTCATAGGTTGGTACTAGGCTATCGGCCCTAGGGCCTATACAAGCCTAGCTATAAAAATTCCCTGGGTATTTCTTCCCACAATATTTACTTCCCTGGACCCCTGTCTAGCAGGGCAACTGACGTGATCCCCGGGGTGAATTTCCTATCTCCCATCCAATCGTCAAGGTTCCTTTTGAAGAGGTCCAAAGAGGTGCTCTACTTGACATGCATGGGCAGTCTATTCCAGAGTCTGGGGAGTCTCTGGGTCAGGAGCCTATCCCTCCAGCATGTTTTGTTCATTGTGATGACAAGGTTTAGATCCCTGGAGCATGTGGCTCTGAGGGATTGGGATTTCTTTAAGTGTAGCATGTCTAACAGCTGTGGGTTTGACATGGCCTTGTATGTTAAGCAGAGATCACCTCTGAGTAGATGATATGTGACAGAGTATAGCTGGAGTTTTTTTAGACTGTCAGCATAGGGCATCTACTTTAGGCCTGTGACTCTTTTAGTGAGGTATTTCTGCAGCCTTTCCAGTTGTTGCAGATGTCTTCAGAGGTACATACCAAATGGGGCATTGTATTCTATATTGGGTCTAATGAGGGATGAGTACAGTGGGATAATGACCTCTTTTTTTCTGGATGAAAAGTCCTTAGTGATGAGGTGTGCCACATAGCAGGATTTCCTGACTGTTGTGGCGATGTGGTTATCAAAGGTGAGACCACTGTCCACCTGTGTCCCTAAGTCTCTTATCACACTTTTGGTGTTTAGTGTGCTGCCACCTATGTGGTAATTCACGGGTACATGTTTTTCCCCAAAGGGGATAACCATAGATTTCTTGGCATTGAGCTTGAGTCCATGGCTCTGGCACCAAGCATCTGTTTCTGTAAGGCCCTTTTGTAGAATATCCACATCTCAATGCCAAGAAGTTTGGTATGCCGAGAGGTTTGGTATGGTCAGAAGGGGAAATGGTAGTACCATTTTTAGAGGTGATGGTAAAGGAGAGAGGAGCAGTTTTTGGTTTGTTAGGGGTAAATAGTAGTAAGTTAGTCTTATTGGGGTTTAGTGAGTTGAATATCAGAAATCCATTTTTCTACAGAGTTGAAGGTTTCTTGGGTGAGTTGTTGCAGAATGGCTGGAGATGGGGCTGAGCAGATCAAAGTTGAATCGTCTGCATATTGAATAAGTGTTGCATTCTGGGTTGAGCTACATAGATTATTGGTGAAGATAAAAAAGAGAAGTGAGCCCAGTATTGAGCCTTATGGGACACCTATGGTGGAAGGAAGTTGAGGGGACCGCACACCTTGCTATTGGACTGATTGTTGCCTCTCAGGTAGCTTCTGAACCAGTCTATAGTAGATGGGGCAAAGGAGAGTGAGGCTAGAGAACTAGCAGAATGGTGTGTGAGACCATGTCAAATGCTTTGCAAGATCCAAAAAAAATGGCAGATGTAAAGTTATTGTTGTTCCTGTGTTAACTAGGTTAGTGAAACAGAGTAGAACAGTGTTTGTGCTATGATGTGGGTGGAAGCCATGTTGCGTGGTGGACAGGAGTTGATGTGTGTTCAGGAATTTCATGATTTGGAAGTGGATACACTTCTCTAGAAGTTTAGATAGGGGGGATAGAATGGTGATGGGTCAGTAGTTTGAGAAATCATAAGAGTTCTCGCCTTTATGAAGAGGAATAATATATGAAACTTCCAGATTTTTGGGATATGGGATTCCTGTATGGAGCAGTTGATAAGGATGGAGACAGGGTAAGATATGGATTCAGCAGTCATTTTTAGGAAGTTAGCAGGTAAGATATCGCCTCCAAGGGTGGTGGGTTTCAGTTTTAGAAGGAGCTTTTTAATTGTAGAGGTGGGGACTGGTGATAGTGTAAAGGAAGGAATGCTTTCTGGATGTTTGGTTGGGGTGCATGAAGGGGTATTTCTGGATAGCTGTCTGGATAATGCCAGGATGGATTCTGTAAAGCGGTGGTTAAATTGAGTGACTATGTCCATGGTATTGCTGGTGGAGTTTGGGACTGGAGTAGTGGTTTTGCCTAGTTTTAGTAAGGAGTTGATAGACTGCCAGAATTTTTGTGGGTTTTTTGAGTATTTACTTTGGGCCCCTAGGAAGTAGTTATGTTTATCCTATTTGGTTTGTTCCTTGGCCTGATTTCTAAGCTGTTGGTAGTTTTGTTTGGAACAGGTGGTGTTTTCCCTTTTCCAGGCTTTATCTTCGTGGTTTAGGTGGGCTCTAGTTTCCCTACTTAGCCACGGTGCATAGTTGGCTTTCACTCTGACCTTTCTAATAGGGGCGAGTCTGTTAAGAATGTTGATAAAAGTAGTATTAAAGTAGTCAACTGCCTGGTCTAATCCAAGGGTTGTAGTGGTTCCCAGTTAAAATGGCTTACAACAGTGTTGACATCATAAGGGTTTAGGTTCTGATCATCTCGTATTAGTCTATGAACTATGGGCTTGGGTAGGTTAGTGCGTTTGTGAAGTAGGAATGTGGGGAAGTGGTCACTGAGACCATCTGGTAGGCAACCTGTGTGGTAGTTTTGTTTGGGGTAATTGATCAGTGCCTAATCCAGAATGGATTGTTTTTGTGATCTTTTATCTGCTCTAATGGGTTCTTGAATGAGATGAGAGAACTCATAGATGTTAATGGGGTTTGTGGGGTTATTGGAGTTACAGGTTGTCCAGTCAGTATTTAGGTCACCTAGTAGGATGGTTTCTTGTGGTAGGTTATCTTTTGTCCACTGTAAGATTTCCTCTATTATGGAAGAGTTATTTCCTGGAGGAATGTAGCAGCAGAAAATGTTGATTTCTTTTTGTTTTGTTTAAATATAGGACTGAAAAAAGGGTTTTGCCGTTATGAAATTTCGGTAGAGGGGTTTGAAGGAGTTGAAGGTTTAGTGTGTTTTTAAAGAGAATGGCTACCCCACCTCCGTTCCTGCCTACTCTATCCAGTCTTAGGGTATTATATCCTGAGGGGAGGAATTCCTCATTTTGGATGCTAGGTTTTAGCCATATCTCTGTGATGGTTAGAATGTCAGGGGTGTAATGGGTTATAAATGCATGCAGTTCAGGTATCTTATTAGCAATACTTCTTGTGTTGATATTAAGAATTAGTAGGACAGATATCTGTTTGTTTTTGAGTGGACCTGGGTTTGGGTGAATGTCACCAGAGATTAGTAGTCTTTTTATGGTTGATAGTAATTGTTTGGTTATGTATGTTGTTTCTATGTTGGATCCATGTGAGGTTTTTCTAGTGTTGCATCTTGGTATGCTATTGTTGTGTATATAAAGTGTCATATTAAGATTAAGAATTGTGGGGCTGATAGAAACGTTTGAGTTTTTTTGGGTGTGGAAATATGTGTTGCATGGAATGTGGTATTGTCTAGAGGTAAGTTAGTTTGTATGGATGTAATGTAGGCTAGTGTTGTGAGGGCTAATGAGAGAGATGCTAGATTAGTATGCATGCTGTATGGTAGAGATGCTAGGATGATGGTTGTTAGGTGATTGAGGTGGTGAGGCTGTAATGTATTTGATGTGACGTGGAGGTGTGGCTCTTAGATGTGTGTAAGCTGATGGTGGGTGTGATGTATAGAGTGTTGATTAGTATATGATGTAGAGAAGGTAATAGGTGTAGGTGGAGGTCAGGTGATGTGGTCAGGTGATGAGGTGTTAGGATAAATCTAGGTATGGGGGGTGAGTGGAAAACAGGGGCAGGGTAGGGGAGCAGAGTGAGACGAGTGTAGCAAGGGAAATGGAGCAGGGCCCGACCAGGCCACGAGATTGCAAAAACAATCAGGTTTCACTTTTCAGGGAAGGTAATGACCAAGGATTACTTATAATGGTTTTGATTTACAATATTCCTTGAATGTAGCTACAGGATAAGTTGAGGGAGGCCTGCTGTGAACTGCAAGTGCTGCGGAATCCCCGAGCGGTAATTTACAGTAAACCCAATACAGATAACATTAAACGAGTAGAAATTAACCTTGTTTCCTTGTTTCATGTAAGGTTTTTGTTTTAAATGTTACTTTCACTGCTTTAGATGGCAGTAAAAAAACAAGAGGCAGTCCCTTTGCTGAACAAGGCTTTCTTTCAATGGGGCAGGCTGTGTTGGGATGGTTGGTGGAAGTAAAAGAATCTTAGGGAATGAGATATGGGTGCAGGTTAGGACAGAAAAACACCTTGACTATTCAGTTTTTTAGACATAACACTTTAGAACACAAAGAGATTAGTCCTGTTGGTCAGTTAAACATTTACAACATAAATATTGCTATTAGTGTCCCTAGGAAGTTAACAGTAAGCAATTTCCCAACTACCATTCATTGGTAAATATAGGAATTAAATATTGTACAGTTAATTAAGTAAGTATAGCATAGATATTGTTATTAGTGTCCCTGGGAAGTTAACAAAAGCACTTTCCCAGCTACCATTCATTAGAACATATAAGAAATACATATTAACTAAAAGTAGACTCCTACTTATACAGACAGTGATAATATAGGGCGAGTAATAGGACTTACTATCGCTTGATCACTGTTACTCTGAAAAAAGTTTAAATACACTTAGCCTGGCTCCTGTACTTGCAGCTTAAAGGTGCTAGAAATAATCATTCATGTGACCCAACATACCAGCACAATAGTCGCTATTTCCAAGTCTTGCAGGACTAGGTCCTATCTACTGCATGTAATCCACAGACATTTAAAAGTCCTTTTATATTAAAACATTCATCCACAGATCTGCTTAGTAAGACAATATTGAAAACAGGCTAATAGCAATATGCTAGGCACTTTCAACAGCAGTTCTAATGTTTACATTCATAAAACAGTTGGAAATCAGTAAAAGTAGAGCAGAGGTAAGCTTACCGCAAGCGGCGGGTTCCGCGAGCACTACCAGTTTGATCATCGCTTTTGTGTTGCAGTTGCTATGGGAGACAATGGGCTGATTGGGGAGACACTATGACATAGTCCCCGACCAGGCCACGAGATTGCAGAAACAATCAGGTTTCACTTTTCAGGGAAGGTAATGACCAAGGATTACCTATAATGGTTTTGTTTTACAATATTCCTTGAATGTAGCTACAAGATAAGTTGGGGGAGGCCTACTGTGAACTGCGAGTGCTGTGGAATCCCCGAGCAGTAATTTACAGTAAACCCAATATAGATAACATTAAAGGAATAGAAATTAACATTGTTTCCTTGTTGTTTCACTTAAGGTTTTTGTTTTAAATGTTACTTTCACTGTCATCACCTTTCCAGTCTTTCAGTTTTAAGAACACATTTGTGCACACTTCCCATACTGCAGTCATGTTTTAAGATGCACCTTGTTATGAATATTTTACATATCAGGTTATATATTATCACTGCATTATGGCACATGCTAAAATATGTCACTGGCATTATCATCACTGACTCATGATCATCAGATACTGTCATTTCTGCAGACCGTGTTACTGACAACCATGAAAAACATTCCTGCACTCTGCTTACCTCATCTGCATACAGTAGACCATGACATTGTTATTCCTGATCCAGTCCGCCCTTGTATTTGACAGATATGTATGATGAAGTTAGCAGTTGGCCAGTGTCACACACTTGTCCTGCTGGCAGTGATCACATGAATACATGGAGAGGCGATGACATATGCAAGTGTGCTACATTATACCTGCTAAGTTTAATAACATTCCATACACATACCACTGTAGTGCCATTCTCCTGTGACTATGTGCACATGGGTGATATATGTGCATATTTTGCACACGTTGTATCAATGTTTGTTGGCATTGGTGTGTCATGAGATCCCATTGACACTCTGCCCTTGTGTGTGATGTTTAATGATAATTAGTGTGCCGTGTAGCACACATTTTTCTTCTAATGTTGTAATCTATGCCTCTACCATTAACATTTGCATAGCTTATCTCCTTGCTATATGACATTAAAGGCAAGAATTGTCATCTCACATTTTTGGGGGGAATTTCATGATGTTATAATATGAATGGCACAAATAATTAGCACCTATATTGTGCAGCCCTGTTATTATAGCAAACGCCACTGTGTAGTGCCTATAGCTTCTGACGTGTACACCTTTGCTGCATATTACACGTTAACATATTTGTGCTTTTCCATTCTGCATGTTACACCTTCATTGCTCTGTATGTCTGTACATTTGTATTCCCCTAACATCAGCAATACACAAATCCCCCCTGCAATGCAATGTTATCAACAAGTAGTTCTCTGTCATGTGTTGTGCTATACTTGTGTATGCACGACTGTTGTTTGTTCAGTCATATACATTTACATGTTTGCTTTTTTTTTGATTGTGTCTCCTGGTGTCTTATGTTTGCATGGCAGTATATATGGGTATGTGATACTAAACCCTACATTCATTATGTATTTACTAGTTGTACGTTACTGTGGTGTTGTATTATTTGTACATGGATATTTTAATAGCCATCACCAATGCACAATGCACGTGTCAGATGTTGGCCCTTTGCTGCATGCACTTTGCACTAGAATTGCAGTCCATCTTGTGTTGGGGACACATGCATATGCAATGTTTTGACTCAGACATGCTTGCCCTGTGTTTTTATGTGCCTGCTTTTTCATCCAAACATTTTCTTACTTTTGTGGACATATGCTGTCCATTTCCCTTCTCCTTTATTGCTTTGGGCTACATGGTTTATAGACACATGGCATATGCATATGTTTATGTGCATGTTCGTGCATGTATCATCATTGAAATGTAGGTATACTGTGTTTATATGGCATTCTGATACCATGATAGACTGCCATACAGATGTAATGCATATCCACATGATATGGTGATTGTTGTGATGCTTCCATCTTTGTTCATGTTTACTTGTGTGTCATGCATTCCCCAGACATACTTACCCTGCTTCTTGCATAACTATCTTTGTATTGGCTTACATACCTTAGTTTCTATTATTTGTATATTATTTAGTAATGTATCTGTATCACCTTGTGGTTTCTACATGCCAGTTTCACATTGCATGTCATTGGTGGGGGTATGTGAAATGAGGATGTTCATTGTGTTACACTGCTGCAGTCATCACACTTGGGTTATCCTGCCGTCAGGCGGTCCCGCAGTCGGCCAGATTTCCAAAGTCTTGGTCCAGCGTCAGTTGATGTCGCTTCTTCCCTGACGTCAGTGCGCCAGGGGTATATAAGAGGCTTCTGATGCCATTTTCTTCAGTCTTTCTTGCCGCGCGGTGCCCGAAGCAGAAGCACTTTGCAAGTGCCGGTCGGCCGACTCCTGAGATTTTCAAATCGAATTTCAGACCGAAGTTTTCAATAAAGCTAAGTACCCCATTGGGAAACCTTTTCTTGCCTCAGTCCGATGCCAGAAAAAGTTACCAATTGCATTTCTTGTGGGAAGCAAATACCTCATAAGGACTTTCATTCTTATTGTATTCCTTGCCTGGGCCCAGACCACGACATCACAGGCTGTCGGTTTTGCGCTAAGTTTAATAAACTAACTATAAAATGTCGGTTTGATTTCGCTCGACATTATTTTGGTAGGAAATTTAATTATACCATGCCGTCGGAGCACCTGATGACCGGAATGCATAAAAAACGCAAGGATAAGGACAGGCAGCCGAGACCCAAACCAGACTCCGAGGCCTCTGCTGGGACCGTCGCCGGTTCTTCAGTTTTCAGTGAGGCGCCTACGCAGCCCCTGACGACCGCCGATTTAGAACCTCAGATGGCTTCTGATTCCCAAGCAGAGATTACTAGGCCTCCACATCCTTCATCTTTAGCCCCTTCCGACTCCAGGGCTGAAGGCAATACCGGTGCAGTTGAAACGCCTTCAGTTGCAGAAGGTGTCTTCAGACCGACTACACTCACCATTAAATCCTATGCAAAGCTGAAAACTCCTTTAAAAGCAAAAAAGACTGTTCAGCAGTCTCCAGTACAAGGCCCCATGCCTAAGAAACAGATGCTTAAGATGGCTGAAGATTTAATTACTATAATCAGGGATTCCCTTCCCCCTCCTGATAAAAGGCCAAGACAGGAGGAGGATTACGCTTCCTCTGACCAGGTCTCAATTTCCTCAGATTCTTCAGAGGAACAGGAATACTCTTTTCCCCTTTATGAAGATTCTGATGCTGAAGAGTCTATTCCCTCTGCATCTCCCCCAGAAGACTACTCTTTTGGGGAAACATTACATACCATGAGGGAACATTTCCACTGGGAAGGCCAGGATTACTCTGATTCTAAGAAAAGGCTCTGAGGGTTCCTTTTACTACCCCAGCACAGACCACTGGCTATTCCACCCATTTTAGACATTGTGGATGATGTTTATTTAGAATCTAGCCTTAACCCAGACTCCCTACCGCCTGCTCCAGCCAAACCAGACAGATACTACAGAGTCCCTAACTCACACAAATTCCTATATAAAAGCTCTGCTGCTGACCCAGAAACCATTTCCCAGGGTTCCAAAGGGGTTAAGGCCTCTATTTCTAAAAATCCTGTACCCTCTGAAAGGGATTCCAGAGCACTAGACAGATGGGGAAAGAAAGTATATACCTCAGTTACTCTAGCCATGAGGGCCTTAAATTGCCAGTTTCACATGCTGAAATATCAGCAATACCTGATGTCTTAATTAAAACAAAAATTGATCACACATTTAGAACGGCCTGATTTCAAAGAAATGCAAGATTTGTTGCATGCAGCTGAACAAGTGGGAAAACATACTTTGCAATGTGGATTTGATTCATTGGAAGCTTCCTGTAGAGCAGCAATGACTGGGTCTGTCATTCGTAGGCATGCTTGGTTAAAAGAACAAACCCTACCTGATCATGTTAAAGCAAAGTTATTGGATGCACCTCTACAGCTGGATGTTTTATTTGGTGTAAAAGCAGAAGAGGTTTTAAAGAAAATGGAGGATAAGGCAAAATATATGCGGACGATCAAGGATTTTTTGCAGGTTCAACCCCCTCGTTTCAACAGAAATTGGCCAACAAAAAAGTCCCTTCCAGCTTCCGACAGACCACAGAGGGGCAAATACAGATGCCCAAGGGGCAGAGGTCAGTCACAAGGCCCTTACAAGCCTCGACAATGGGGTGCCACAACCCAGAAAGGAGTAGAAGACAGGTCCCAAGCTACCAGAAGACAAACACAATGACTTAAGCCTCAGACTGCCAAGCAAATTTGTCTTGACAGCTCCCTTGGGAGGAAAATTAGCACTTTTTGCAGACCACTGGCACATCATCACAAAAGACAAATGGGTCCTAAATATTGTCTCACAAGGATACATATTCCATTTTCACACTTTACCAAGGATAAAAGGAATGCCAAACCAGCCACCAAATCAATGGGCAGAGGCTCAAAAACAAATTACAGCTCTCTTGGACATGAGAGCCATTCAACAGGTACCTACACAGGAGCAAGGACAAGGATGACAAGGATTTTACTCAAGACTCTTTCTAGTCCCCAGAAAGGACAAAGCCTGGAAACCCATTCTGGACCTCTCAATTCTAAACACCTATCTGCAAGTACCCAAATTCAAGATGCTAACACTACAGCAACTTCTTCCCATGCTGGGCAAGAAGGCTTGGTTAGTAACATTGGATCTCAAGGAGGCATACCTGCATGTCCCTATCAGACAAAATTGCAGAAGATACCTCCGCTTTATTGCAGGTTCAACTCGTTATCAATTCTCTGCACTGCCCTTTGGCTTATCTACTGCGCCCAGGGTCTTCACAAAATGCCTGGCACCAGTAATTGCATACTGCAGACAAAGAGGAATTCAAATATATCCATACTTGGACAACTGCCTTATTCAAGCAGAAAGCAAGGACATCCTTTTAAAGCATCTGGCGTTTGTCAAACAACTATTAAGTTGCCTAGGGTACACAGTAAACGAAAAGAAATCAAAACTAGTGCCCTCACAAGACATAATATTCCTGGGTTCCAGCTTGAATACAATGGCCCAGATGGCTTATCTCACGCCAGACATGCAAAAACAGCTGACTCAATACTTCAAAATAATGGCAACAAAGACCCAACTTCCTGCAAGAAAAATTCTGCAGGCCTTGGGATTCATGGCATCTTGTATACTACTAATACCATTTGCAAAACTCCATATGAGGAAATTACAATGGTACCTGAAAAGCGTATGGACTCAACACAGCCACAGCTTGGAGACAATGATACCACTCATTCCCTGTCTTCAACAGGAGTTTCTATGGTGGGCTCAGGCATGTCACCTCAACAAGGGTCAGCCTTTTATCTTACCCAAAGCCAGGCAAACTATAACAACAGATGCATCGGATTATGCCTGGGGAGCACACATGGCAGGACAGTGCATTCAGGGCAAATGGTCTACAGATCAAAGAAATCTGCATATCAATCAAAAAGAAATGCTAGCTGTACAAAATGCCCTAACAGCTTTCAAGGACCTCCTACAACCAGGACAACTCCTAATAAAGACAGACAACACCACGGTAATGTGGTACATAAACAAGCAAGGGGGCACACACTCCTACCCCTATGCAGGCAAGCAATGACCTTGTGGAACACAGCACTGACCTACCAAGTTCAACTACTTCCTGCCAGGAAAGAAAAACACATTGGCAGACGACCTAAGCAGAAACATCATGGATCCTCATGAGTGGCAACTAGATCCACAAGTATTTGCAATGATAACTCAAAAATGGGGGCGCCCAGACTTAGATCTGTTTGCCAACCCCCAAAGCTGCCAACTTCGGAAATTTTGCACAAGGACATACCATCCACTAGCTTGGAAAGTGGACGCCCTCTCATTCAGTTGGAAAACATTGACAGTGTATGCCTTTCCTCCACTGCCTCTTCTAGCAAAGGTGCTGCTGAAAGCCAGATGAGAGAGGCCACAAATGATACTCATTGCTCCAGACTGGCCATGCCAACACTGGTATCCAATACTAAGGAACATGGCTCAAGGCCCACCATGGATTTTGCCTCAAATTCCTCACCTGCTCACTCAGCAAAACAATCTGATTCTACACAGCCAGCTCAAGACTTTAAATCTGGCGGCATGGCAAATTACCTAAGCAACCAGTCAACACTTCTCTCTAAAGCTGTTATGGATGTCATTCTGCAGGCCAGAAGGCCCAGCACCAGGAAAACCTATTCAGACAAATGGAAAAGATTTTGTGCCTGGAACCAGGCTAAAGGCCAAAATCCCCTTGTTCCAAATATTCCTCAGATTTTACAATATTTAACTGAGATGTTGCACAAAGGACTTTCTTTTTCATCTATTAAGATCCACGTCTCAGCGATTTCAGCTCACTACAACACGGATCCTCCTATATTTTCACATCCACTACTAAGACAATACCTCAGAGGGGCTAAGAACATAAGACCGCCTTGGAGAGCACCAACACCAACTTGGGATCTCAACTTTGTCCTGGAAAAGCTTACACTGCCGCCCTTTGAACCAGCTTTTACAGCTAATTTACAGTTTCTATCATGGAAAACTGCCCTGCTGCTAGCAATAACTTCAGCACGAAAAGTCTCAGAGCTACAGGCCCTAATGGCAGTGGAGCCTTTCATCATTTTTCATCAAGACAGAGTTGCTCTACGAACTAACCCTTCCTTTATGCCAAAGGTGGTATCCAGTGTGGCCTTAAACCAAACCATTCATTTGTCTACCTTTTCCCCAAACCTCCAGAACAAAGGAGAAAGACTCCTGCATTCTTTGGACATTCACAGGCAATTACGTTACTACTTGGATAAAACTAAGGCTTTCAGAAAATCTGACCAGCTCTTTGTATCCTATGCTGCAGGCTCACAAGGAAAAGCTATCTCAAAACAGACCATTTCAAAATGGATAGGACATTGTATCCGTTTCTGCTACACACATCATGGGAAAACGGTACCTGCTAGCATTAGGCCCCATTCCACCAGGGCTACAGCTACATCAGCAGCCTTTCTCAGAGGGGTACCAACCAAGGATATTTTGGAGGCTGCCACTTGGAGTTCAGTGCACACCTTCACCAAGCACTATCACCTACCTCTATACTCTAAAACCAGAGCTGGCTTCGCCACTGCAGTTCTGCAGGGCCTACTAGCTTCTCCAAACCCTGTTTAGTTCCACCTCCCATCCTTAGCTTTGGGATTCAACCCAAGTGTGATGACTGCAGCAGTGTAACATGATGAACATAGTACAGTTTTGTACCTACCATAAATGTAGATGTTCGAGTGTTCACACTGCTGCAGTCCAGGTTACCCTCCCTCCATCCCCTCTGATCTAGCTGAACTTTTCTATACCTTTCTATCTTGAACAACCTTTGTGGTGTATTTGCTTGTAACTAAAGGTATTCCTTTTATTTCCTTTACATGTTTAATTAGCAGTATGTATTGCCTACCTACTTGGGGGCACCTGACATCTGGGGCAAGAAAAACTGAAGAAAATGGCGTTGGATGCCTCTTATATACCCCTGGCACACTGACGTCAGGGAAGAAGCAACAGCAACTGATGCCGGACCAAGACTTTGGAACTCTGGCTGACTGCAGGACTGCCTGACGGCAGGATAACCCAAGTGTGATGACTGCAGCAGTGTGAACACTCGAACATCTACATTTATGGTAGGTACAAAACTATACTTTTCTGTATGTTTGGCTTGTGAGATACCATTGCATGTCACATGTCTACATTGCATATCTGAACACCTTCTGTGTTGGCTCTGGCACGTAATGTCTACTTTGAAGTCTTGACCCCATTTCTCCTGTCTTACTATGTGTTGTGCATAGTTAGTGGTTTATTACAGCTACATTACCTGTTTACTGCAATACTGTTGCTTAGCAACTATGCTTAGTTGTTTGCCTATTGCATGCAGGGTTGTGGGTGCTAATCTGACCTCCACTTGTGTGCTCCTATATTTCCTTTGCTAGATTTACTCAGCCATAGGAAAGCCACTCATTATTAGTGTGTGTGGGATGGAAGGGGAGAGTATGATCAAAGGCAAGAGGAGTTAGAGGTCTTACTACAGACCATAAGACACAAGGAAAAGATAATGCGGGCAAAAGAGATCATGCTAGGAAGATTTGAAGGACTCACCCTTACAGAGAAAGACAAGTCAGCTAATCAGGGCTCATGGAGCAGATTGAAGGGGACAACTGTTCCCTGAATCTGTAAAAGTAATTGTTTATCAAATGGGTTTTACTGCTAAATAAACAGCTGCAAATATGTTAATAACAAGATTTATTTTCTTTTTGACTGATTTTAAGAATATTTACAGTTTTAGATATCTTGTAGACTCCTCTGTAAATAGCTGTTTTAGTTACATTTTACTTTGTTTATTTTTATTTATTTATTTATTATTCATTTATTTTTTTATTTTACATTTGTTGACTGGGCTAGTCTAGCTAGATATATGTCCCTTTTCAGTAGAGGCCCGGGGAGAAAAGCTCCACAAGGATCAGACAAGATTAAAAATATTTAAAATTACAAAATTTTAAGATTAAAAATACAGTAACAGTTACAAAACATTAAAGTTCAGTTACAGATACATTAAAGTTCAGTTAAGATAAAATACAGATAAAATACCCCTCCCCCTAGTTTCACAATTACGTTTTTTTTTTTTTTTTACACTGTGGGGAAGTATAAGAAGGAAGAGGGAGATTCCCAGAACAACAAAGTCATTAGTAAGGAATGGGAAAAGAGACTAGTTGTAGAAGCGAAGAAAATCAGGAATGGGAGAGAGTATTAAAGGGGAAGTTACCTCTCAAGCAGAAGCAGGTAGGATGTCTGTTAAGTCTATCTTGGGTATGCTAAGTCCCACTTAGAGGTAGTAACCTTAGAAGTGACAATAATGTAAGGTGGAATAGCTTAGGAAAAATTATTGATGTTGAAAACAGGAGGAAAAATTAGTCAAGGCTGGTACAGTGACAGAGCCAGTGGCTAGTAAGATAAAATTTAAGTTTTTTTTTGAAAAGTAAAGTAGAGGAGATACAAGTGAGGTCACCAGGCAGTAGGTTCCAGCTTTTACCCACAGTATTAGAGAAAAGGGAAACTCCTGCTTTATTATTGGGTTTGTGTGTGTATACTAGTAGTTTATTAGCTGAGTGTAGATTGGAAAGATTGTTGTATGGACTGATAAGATTTGTAATAATTGGTGTTTTCTCTGGATAATAAAGGATTTTATGTGAAATAATTAGTTGCTGAAATAAGAACTGATTGTGTAGCTCCAGCCAACCGAGTTGGTTTAAATTTAGGCAGTGGTGGGTTCTAAACGGGGAGCCGGTAGCAAATCTGGCTATACTGTTGTAGGAGATTGACAGCTTGTTGAGGTTAGTTTTTGATAGATTTGTGTATATAGGGGAGGCATAGAAGAGAGTGGAAATGAGGTGGGTGTGGGCAATAGTAGTTTTGGCTGTAGGAGTGAGGAAGGGCTTAATTTTGTAGAGGGAGCCTAGCTTTCGGTTTACCAATTTTATTGTGTAATTGATATGAGTATCATAGTTAAGGTTGTGGTCAATAGTAGAGTTTGGTTGTTGTGTCTGGAGGTATGACTGTGCTGTTTTAGGATTTTATAGAGAAGTGAAATGGGGTGGACATTTGTGTAGGAGTAAATAGCAGTAGTTTAGTCTTTTTAGTGTTGAGGAGGAGACAGCGCTGTAAAAAACAATCTTCTACAAGCTCAAAGACACTTTGGGTGAGGGCGTGGAGTTCAGATGGAGTTGTATCCGAGGACATTAAAGTGGAATCATCAGCATATTGTATGGTTACAGCTTGGGGAATACTAATAGCTAGATCGTTGATAAAGATGGAGAATAGAAGAGGGCCAAAGATAGATCCTTGGAGTACACCAAGGGAGACATGAAGAGGGGTGGATAGAGTGTTTTCCCAGAGCACTGCCTGTTGCCTATTATCTAAGTAGGACTTGAACCACTGTAATGCTTGAGTGTCAAGTGAGAGGGATTTCAGAAGATTCAAAAGTATTTGATGATTAACCATGTCAAACATTTTTGAAAGATCAATGAAGATAGCAAAGGACAGGATGTTATTGTTACTGTTTTTGTTGATGTGGTCAGTAAATGAAAGGAGGGCAGTAGTAGTGCTATGGAAGGATCAAAAGCCATGCTGAGAGCTAGCTAATAGGCCATTTAGGAGAAGGTGGTCAAGTAGTTGGCGGTGGATGCATTTTTCCATGATTTTAGCTAAGGGAGAGAAAGTAGGACATTTGGATGAAAGTTGGAAAGTTCTGTAGAGTTCCCACCTTTATGAAGGGGGATAATATGTGAGATTTTCCAGATGGTTAGGGTGGTACCTTCTTTTATAGTTCTGTTAGTTAGGATTGAGATAGGGTAAGCAATAACTCTGGCTGCAATTTGAAGATACGTAGGAGGTAGTAGGTCTGCTGAGGCGGTAGAGGGTTTGAGTTTTTGTAGTAGGGTACAGATGAGGGAAGTAGGGACAGGTTGGAGTTGGAAAGTGGGTGGAGAGGTAAAGGAGGAGGGGGCAGATTTGTGGATACAGGAGGTCGTGAGTTGGCAAGAGACTGGATAGCTTCAGTAAGGAGTCAGCAATTTGATTGGGAGTGACTTGGGTTATTCCAGAGTGGGTGGGTGTCTTAGTGCTGCCTGGATGAAGGAGTTGATTGATCCCTGACCAGAATTTCTGTGGGCTTTGTTGGTTAGTTTGCTGGAGTTGAAAGAAGAAGTTTTTTTTTTTCGTCTAATAGAATAGATGCTTTAGTAGAGTTTCTAAGTTGTTTAAATTTTATGTGATCAGATGGGTCTTTTGAAGAATGCCATCTAGATCAAAATTTGTTTCTCAGCAAAATCTTTTGTTTGGTTTCTTTTGTAAGCCATGGTGCAGTTTTGGTCTAATTCCTAAGGGTACAGGAAGGGGCCTGAAAGTTGAGGATTTCAAGGAACTTAGAATTGAAGTAAGCCACTGCTTTCTCTAGTTGGATGTGTTTCAAGGGTGACCAGTTGCATAGGCTCAGTTCATTTTGGAAACATTCAGGGTTAAAGTGTTTATTGGAGCGAGAAGCTCTGTAGGTTATAGGACAGGGTGTATTGGTCTTATGTCGAATTAAATAAGTTAAAGAGTGATCACTCATATCATTGGGGAGGATGCCTACCATATAGATTGGGTACTGAGTATTTATAAGTATCCAATCAAGGATTGATTCTTTGTTGGTGGGTTTATGGATTCGAGTGGGTGAGGTGACAATTTGAGAGAAGCCATGAAGATCTATGTGGTTAGAATAGTTATGATTATTACAGGTATTCCCATCAATATTAAAGTCACCTTGGACAATGGTTTCTTGAGGATAGTTAGTGGACAGCCAGGCTGAGGATGTTTTCAAGGGAGTTGATGTAATTACCTGGAGGAAGATATGAGCATAAAATATAGATGGACTTACAAGTATTTCGTTGTAGCTTGGTGAAAAGAATTTCGGAATTGGTATTAGCTGGAGGACAAGTGTCTAGTAGTGTAAGCTGGAGCCCTGTTTTATATATTAAGGCCACGTCCCCTCCCTTCTTGTTAGGGTGATCAGTTCTTAAAATACTATATCCTGGAGGAGAGATTTCGTAGTCCTGGGTAGATGGTTTTAGCCATGTCTCAGTTAAACATAGAATGTCAAAGTTGTGTACCTCAAGTAGGGCATGAAGGTGAGTTATTTTATTGTTAATACTACGTATATTTAAGTGACCTACTAAGAGGGAGCTAGGAGGCTTTGTAGGGTTGTGTATGGAAGCAGAAGAAGGACTGATTGTGTTGATAGGGGTGTTATTGATAGGGCCAGGGCTGGGATGAAAGTCACTATCTATAAGGAGGTGAAGGTGTAATCTGTAAGTGTGAATAAGAGTAAGATTCAGTAAGTTATGTGCTCTCTTGACTTGGTAGTGTTTGTAGGAAATATGGGTGGACCTGTGATACATTGGGAGGAAATAGTTGGTTCTGCATGTTATGTTTATGTGTTTCAGGGTGGTTGATAGAGCAGGAAGGGATGTTTGTTTTGAGGGCTGGTGGAAGTTAGAGCAGTGAAGACGTTCATAGGTGGTTAAGATATACGGAAGGAAAAGGAGAGGGAGAATTGAGAAAATAAGTAGGGGTGTAAGGTATGGGGATGTAGGTGAAATATGCATAGTGCTTAAGAAGTAGAGAGTGGGGAGTGAGAAGGTGAGAATAGAAGATGTAATGGGAGGAGTGGTGAGCTAGAGGGAAAACCTTAACGAGGTGTGGAATGTGATTGGCTGTTAGGGGAGTAGAAGTGGTTAGTGAGGTATAAGGCTAGATGCAGTGGGGGTGGGTGGAATTTGGGGGTAGGGTAGGGAAGCAGAGTAAGCCTGCAGTGCGAACGAAGCAGGAAGAGACAAGTAAGGAGGAAAACCAGCCTGTGAAAAACAATCGGTGGAAATGCTGACTGCTAGAGGTAAGTTTAGGTGCAGGTAAGTAAAGGAGGTGATAGATGCAGTAATAGTCTGGGTAGGTTGGGTCGATAGGTAGATGAAGGTGAAAAATGGAAGCTTAAAGTAGGTCTAGGCAGAAATATGTAAGGTATACAACTAGTTACGTGCAATGAAATAAGTAAGGTAAAACTAGTTTCCTGATTGTTTCAAAAATGAGGCAGTGGAATAGATGAATAAGGAAGAGGGTCCCATTTAGTGGGTAAAAGTTATAGTACAATATTAACACCTGGAAAGAAAGAAGTGGATCTAGTAGTAGGGGAGGAAAATAGTAAAGCAAGGTGAAGGCTGTGCGAGAGGGGGTAGGGGGGAAGTAAAGAAGTGGAAAAGAGTATGGCTGCTGGCTATCCTGGTAATGGAGGGTTATTAAATGAACCTAATGTTTAGACAAATATACTTTACATAAAGCAACTAACATACTTTCTTGCTTTTGTGAAGGGATGAACTCAGGGAGAGGTTGGCTTCTATTCCTTATTGTAGGAAAAGGCAACAGGTACTATTGTTTAGCAGGAATCCTGGTCAGCAGATAGGACAGGTACATAACCCTAATGCAGGACAGGGAGCTTGCCAAATCAATGCATTCCACATTTGTGAAATAAGTTGACTTTACACATCAAACACGGTACTTCTCTTGCAACCTTTATAGCCTGTAGCATCCTTCACTAGGCTTGCAAGCATGTACCAGAATGCCTCACTGAAGCCATCTATGTTCTTGTGTGAAGGGCACCACTGCTTCATCTGAGACAGCAGGAAAACCTACTCAGTATCTGTAATGTACAAGTGTGTAGTCTAAACAATTCCCCATTAATTCTTCGAGCAGCCATCTCCTACAGTATTGACTGCTTCTCCAGATGTCATACACAGGCTTTAAAGAACAGCTTAACCAGCAGAACATCACCATTATCTGCAAAATTCAAGTCACCTCTTGTCCAACCTTCCCTTATAACTGTGAGTTCCACAACTAAGATTTTGTATTTTGTATTTCTATATATATTTTAAATGTTAAAAATGTTTACTTATTAACATCAATAAAAATATTTAAAAAAATTTGTATTGCTTAGAACGAACTGCTTGAATGGGTTATAGCAATAGTATAGTAGACATGGAAGCATTTAAGATGGTTTCAAAGAAATGGAGAAACGGTGGCAAGAAAGGGAGGTGTATAGGCAGGTAGAATGTTAACTGCACTTAACATTCAGACAAGATAGCTTAATTGCCTCTTTCTGCTTCAGACAAATTTAATATAATACAGTGTAATATATCTGAATAGTGATGGAAGTGGACTAGTCCCTGCTCACACCACCATTGTCAATCCATCCAACTCTACAGTATATAACGTCATCTGAAGTCCTTCACAGGTGTACCAGCTATCTTAGATCCCTACATCCACCTCCTTAAAGAGAGAGAGAGAGAGAGAGAGAGAGAGAGAGAGAGAGAGATGTTCTCCCTCCTTATTGTCTTCTTATAAGACTGAAGAACTTTAAATAAAATAGAGGGTTAACTTTGAGAACAGTGGCACATAATGATAACCATGAAGTCTGCTTCTTCAGTGTAGCATTCACATTTTTAGGAGTAAGTTTATTTGCTAAAATAATTTTACTGATGAGAGACTTTGTATGGCACTCACAAAATGAAACATTTTGTAACCCCCTTAAGATAAAAAGGGCAACTTAACCTTTACTGGATTATTTTTGTGTTTGTCTACAGCACTCTACAGCACTGACTCACAGCTATGCATCCCAAAGAAATCTAGTAAGCTATGTAGAATTCCTACCTAAAAGCAGAATTTATTTAGAAATATGTAGGCAGACACCACAGCTATAATTATGTGTGACCAGTCAAAGAGTGAATACTTGTAAGGGAAAATATTCAGGATTGTTTTTTCAGCCTTTCAGCTGCATTCTATGTGAGATTGCAGAACAGCAGCATCAGAAATTTGTCTTAAACTCACTGTTGTGCAATCTCAGTGTTAGTATTTATAATATGCCGAGAAGTGTGTGTAGCCTTCCCCTGGGATATATATATATATATATATCTATATCTACACACACACACACACACACACACACACACACACACACACACACACACACACACACACACACACCGTTGTCTACTCCTTAACCCCAAGAAAACCAAACTGTTACTTTTTTCACCTACCCGTAAGTCTACTCCACCATATTTCACTCTTACTTCCTCTGATGGTACTCTCATTTCTCCTGACCTTTCCACAAAATTATTAGGAATAACTATTGATAATAATCTCAACTTTGACTCTCACATCAACAACACAATAAAACTAGTTAATAAAAAAAAAATAGGATCCCTTTACAGAATCAAACCTTTCCTTACACCTGCAGCAAGGTCCACCATAGCTAGATCTCACCTATTCTCTACTCTTCTCTATGCTTCCCCCATTTACACTAATCTCTCAAAAAACAACCTCAAAAAACTAGCAACATCCTATTATAACATTGCTCGATTCGCACTGCTTGAACCTAAGAAAACTAGGCTGGCTTGAACTTCCTAACCAGCTTGTACTTCAACAGCTCTTAATAGCTTACAAGATACTATACCATCCAGCCAATACACCAGTACTCTCTATCCTAATTTCACCATATAATAACCTGAGGCAACTACGTTCTTCAAACAAACTACAGATTAATATTACCAAACCCAATAACTCTGTTGGAAAAATATGGAACAAACTGCCCTCTGATATCTCATCTTTGACCTCTTTCCCATTTTTCAAAAGACAACTGAAAATGTATCTCAATAAACACTGGCTTTGCTCCTGCACTAACCCAGACTAACCTTAATTTTTTCCTTTATCTTTCCCTTGTTAACTTTCACTGTACAGAAAAGTTTGTAAATATATGTTTTCATATGATTATAGTATTTAAAAAAAAAAAAAAAACTTTCTTGTTTCTATTCATATTATCTGTAAACCCTGTAATAACTACTTATGTTTGTAATCTAATCTTGTATTGCCATTTTCTGATTAAACTTGTCACAACTTGTAGAGCTTTTCTCCCCGGGCCTCTACTGAAAATGGACATATATCCAGCTAGACTAGCCCGGTCAACAAATGTAAAATAAAATAAAATAAATAAATAAATAAATATATTTACACACACACACACACACACACACACACACACACACACACACACACACACACACACACACACACACACACACACACATATATACATATAGGCCTACTTTAACACATTGAAATGACGCTTCACCAAACTGGAGTTACGTGAGTCCATCTTCACGAAAGTGCATTTATTCAAAAATGCACTTTTGTGAAAATCAGTTTAGTGAAGAGAGACCACCAATTCCGGGATTCTGTGGTGGTGCAGGTACGGCCTTTCTAGAGTGGTGTATGGGAGGGGGCTTGTTATTGTAGATCGCGGTACAGTATGGATAAGGGAATATTCTCTTTTCCCCACTGTAGTGCGATCTCAGAGTTAGTATATATAAGTAGTGTGTGTGGGCGAGGGGCTTGCCCCCTTGCCTAAATGCATTTACTGTGTTTTTTTTTTTTGTTGTGTGTTCCAGTGAATCAGTTTTCGTGAAAGTGCATTTTCGGATAAATGCACTTTCGCGAAAATGGACTTGCATAACTGCAGTTCAGTGAGAGAGAGAGAGAGAGAGAGAGAGAGGGTGAGCACAAACACCCATGCACTTACACTTAGCTTGAAATACACAGTGTTAAAGAAGCTAGCATCACAAGGGATCAGAACATCTGAACCCAGTTTGCAAGTGCTAATAGATCTGGCTCCCCTGTAGGACCCATATTAACACTCATCTCTTAGGTCTGTGCAGTAGGGTAGACATCAGGATTTAAGCCCTGCTCTACTCTGCCAGTATGCTGACTGCTGACATTCAGTGGCTGATCATGTTCACCTGAATATTGTACTTCTTAGCTAATAATAATTTGATATTTTATATGATGCTAAACAAAACTGCAGCGGTGGTGCTGCGGTAGCGTTGTCGCCTCACAGTTAGACATTGCACGTTCAATTCTCAGTTACAGTGTCTTTTGTGTGTCGACATGAGTGAATGGGTGTTCCTTCGCTGAAGGTTGTGCATTAGGCCCGGCAAGCCAGCACGTAAAAATCTACTGCCAATCATTAGCGGACCAGAGTTCCGCTGTGGCGACCCCTAACCGGGAAAAGCCGAAAGACAGTAGTATATGATGCTAAACAAAAAATAGTAAAAAAAAAAGGCAAAGAAGAGAAGATCTGTTGAAGAAATATTAAAAATGGGGAGTGTGGCCAAGATGGTGATCAGCTAGCAGCACAAAGTTTTTGCTCTTTTTCCTTATATTCTTTCTGACAGGATTTTATTATATACATTCAACAAATAACTTATTTTCTTATACAATCTGAGTCTTCTTATAACTCAGATAACATTTTGAAAGAAAAAACAAGTCTATAAGGCTTCTTTTTTTTCCTGCCAAAATGAACCCTCAGGAAAACTCAGTGAAAAAGGAATTACAAAGTATTGTGGGCAGTATCCAGGAACTTTTAATTAAACTAGATAAACTTGAGACAAAGATGGACTACATAAAAGAAGATTGCAGAAAACAAATGGATATGTTAAATGATGTCCTAAAACAACAATCTGTGGTGATCTCTTCAATAGAGGAAGCAGTAAGTGACTTAGATGGGAGAAGAGCAGAAAATGAAAACCACACAAAATTCATTTTAAAACAAAATACTCTGTACTGGAGAAATTAGAAGATCTAGAGACTCGATCGAGAAGAAACATCAGGATATATGGAATTCCTGAGAAAGAAGAAGGGGATATTATGTTACAATTCCTGATAACTGGATACCAAAAGCCCTTAATCTGCCAGAGGTTCTCTATTTTGGTATTGACAGAGCTCACAGATCCCTTTCAACTTCATCACTGAAAAAAACTCCGGTTCCCAGATCTACAATTAAGTTCCTTTCTAGCCAAGATAAAGATTTGGTACTAAAATCAGCTTGGGCTAATTTACCAATTAAAATAAAAGATAACATTATCAGGTTTGATGATGACTACATTTCTTCAGTCATGACAAAAAGAAAAACCTGTGTTCCATTTATAAAGAGTCTGAAAAAATGGATATTAAAGCTCAATTCGTCTTCCCTGCCAAAATTAGGATTTCTTTACCTGATGGGCACAAAACTTTTAACACACTAGAAGATGCCTTAGAATTTGCACAAAAAAGTTATTAGACAAAACAGAAGACATGGCCTAGTCTCTTACTAATTTAAAGTGACAAGTGACAAGGAATGGTTGGACTTGTAAAGAAAAGAACACAAAAAATGAAAGAAAAGTAGTGGTACTGTTATTTAATTATTTGATCCTTTATCTGTTTAAACATTTCTGCAGTTTTTTCTACCTAAGTAGTGTTGGTAGTGTAGGCTTGTGTTTTGGGCCTAGTTGTTTGTTAGTAGAGGCTGTGTGTCTGAGCACATGTCCCAGGTCATCATAGCTTAGCCAAGGCCAGTATAGCATTTCAGTGAGAGTGAATTGTTTGTGGTCATTGGCTGACTGGGGTTGCCTGGACTACGCCTTAGAATAAGCACCTCATTGGTTCTTTCAAGCTTTTTTTTAAAGTTGTTTCAGGTTTCAACTTTGTTACTTGTGACTGTTTCTGCCATTTCACACTGAGCTAATCGGAGAAAGTCAGAGGAAGGGCTCTGAGCTAACAAATCTGAGATATATAACATTAAGTATCCTGTTTTTTGCTTATTTCTGAGTTATTTATAGCACTTTTATTTTACTCACTGTGTGTGAGGTATTAAATAGAATTTTCTACAATTGTTAAGCATCTGGTTGGGTTTGTTTGTTCTGATTTTTGTTTCCCACCCTCCCGGTATCTTGTTTTTATACTTGGTGGCTTTGCAGTTGCCCATCCCTACTGTAAATTTGATCTGGGACACTCCTCCCAGTCTAGTGTCATTACCTCATTCTACCTATTCCAGGGAGAACATTTGAGAAGGCCAACCCAGTTAGCTTCTGCTCCTCCTTTCCCCTTTCCACTTTACAAAAAAAAAAAAAAAACATTTCTAAGCTTGTTTCCTGCCTTTCCTGTAAGTCATCTAGTCCAGATACAAATTTGCTGTATCCAGGACTGTTTGTAAGCTTCTGAGCCCTCAAGCCTTTCTATGTTGGAGGGAAGCCACCTAGCTTAATTTTGTTTTTTAGAACTAGCCAGTTTTCTAGTTTAAGCACTAAGATCTGTTTCTTTGAGCTCAGCACTTGTTCAGAACTCATTGTAAGCACTAAATAAGCTACAAATTACTACAGCACTCAGCTTTCCTCACTTGTCTAGAGAAAAACAGTTTTTAGTACTTAATAAATAAGCACCTATCCAGGCATGTCTAAGGGTCAGCTCCCAGTGTTTTCTCCTGCCTACCTGATGAATCTGGGCATCTTGGGGCAATGCAGCAATTGCCTCATGTACACAGACAACCCTCTCCTCCTACCACCCAACACTAAACCTGTGAGAGATGCACTTATATAACCAAACTGGAAGCAAAGCTCTCTTCACCCAAGACTGGTCTAGACAGTCAAGAGGAGAAGGTAAACACTTGCACCACACCACACTCATCACATAGTCCTTCAAAACCTGCGCCACCAAAACACACACATAGAAACACAAAACACACACCTATATTCGTGGAGGCTCTCAAAAAAAATCTACCCAAGCAACAGGGACCTCCAAAGCAGAAACGCAAGCAACCTCCACCCCCCAACACAACCCAAATGACACATATCCAACAAACTCAGTTTGCCACTCAACCACAGCCCACAAGGCATAACAACATACATAACACTCTAGTCATAGGTGACTCTATAGTCAGGCACACTGATGTGCCACTCACCAGGCTAAACAAGGAGAAAGTCACTGTCAGCTGCCTGTCAGGTGCCAAGATCCACCACATAACGCATGCACTCAGGTCACTCCACAGCAAGTACAAATATGACTCTGTCATTGTCCATGTTGGTGTGAATGACCTGAGACGTACCTCCCTGGACTACATGAAAAGAGACATGGAGGAGCTTTCTGATCTTGTAGCCCAGGCAGACCCTAGCCCTGAGTAGCATCTTGCCATCACCCAGAATGATACCACAGTACAAGGACAAAATGATTGACTTCAACAATTGGCTAAGCTTCTGGTGTCATTCTAAGGGGATCCAGTATCTGTCTGCCTGGGATGACATGATCGACAAACCACAACGCTTTGCCAGAGATGGCCTGCACCTGTTGCCCTTGGGATTCCGGATACTGGCTAAGGCTCTTGCCATCCCTATAGTGCCTTTTTTAGGCAAGATTCAAATGACAAATTCACCACTGTAACAGGTACAAGCAAGCAAAATCTGAGGGTAATGCTATTCAATGCTAGAAGTCTAAACCTCAAAATGCACTCACTCGAGGCACTCCTTAAAATGGAGAACATCGACATCTGTGCAGTGACAGAGACCTGGTTCAAGGCTCCAGAGAGCACTCCTGCATTACCAGGCTATAATTCATACCACACCTTTCGGCCACCTAACTTCGACCGAAGCACTAAAGGCGGAGGCCTGCCCATATTCATTAAGGATATCCACACCTCCAGGCTAGTTGCTCAGCATAATGCATCTGAGATTATCCAAGTGCAACTAACTCTGGGCAAGACTGCAATGCAAATTGTAGCTTGCTACAGATCCCCCACCATGCCCCAGGATTCCCACTCCTCATTTCTTGATACATTGGACAATATTAGGGTACAACCTAACACCCAAATAATGGGCAATTTCAATTACCTCACCATTAACTGGGAAAACTACTCATGTTCCAACTCTTGTGCTCAACATTTTCTGGAATTCATAAATTCCAATGCCTTGGATCAACTTACCCACACCCCCACCAGGGGCAGCAATATCCTAAACCTGGTCATTACCAACATGGGAAACCGGTGTTCCACACCAGAGGTCATTTCCTCGTTGGTCAGATCCGACCACAAGCAAATGACCCCAGACATCCACATCCCAGCCCCACCCCCCATCAGGGAAACCACTGTAAAAAATTTCTCCAAAGTCAACTTCACGCTTCTTAAGACAGAAGTGGCAAACTTCACGACACCCATGCTGATGGACAATAGAGATACAACTGCTGAATCCTATACAATGGCACTTTATAAGCACTTACACAAGTGCATGGATCGTGCAATCCCTAACAGAACCAAGATGCTATCTTCCAAAAAAAGGAAGCCAATCTGGTAGTCCCCTGCTATAAACAAACTCTACAACAGAAGAAAGAAACTGTTGCAAAAAAGAATAAAATCCCATGATTGGAGGAACTCCGTGGTCAGCCTCAGTAAGAAGCTGAGATCCCTCATAAAATCCTCCAAAGCTAGTTATGAAAACAAAATCGCCACTGATTCTAAAGACAACCACAAAGCATTCTATAGCTATGTCAAGAATCTCAATGGCAACACTCAGATCTGCTCTGAGTTACAGCACAACGGAACTAAATATACAGAACCAACTGATATTGCCAACATCCTGGCAGATAGGTTCAGTGCTAACTTTACCCCTCTGTCATCCCCTAAAGGGCCCATCTCTATACCAGAAGAATGCAAAGTACCTGTAATCATGGCTGCACATGTGAAAAACACTCTCTCCAAAGCCAAGAATACAGCATTCATGAGACCTGACAACATCCCAGGCTGTGTTCTACATGAACTACAGAACGAACTGGCACCCCACCTAAGTACCATGTTCAATCATAGCCTCACCTCAGGCTTTGTGCCCACTGAATGGTGCACAGCAACAGTTATCCATCTCCACAAAGGAGGAGCCACCACGGACCCCGGGAACTATTGCCCCATTAGCCTGATGAGCCTGGTCTGCAAGGCTATGGAGCGTATCATCATAGAACTTATAAACAATGACATTGGTAATCTCCAAACTCTGGACCCTACCCAGTTCGTGTTTGTAAAAGGCAGATCATGTCTCCTAAACCTGATAGACTTCTTTGAAGCGGTCACCAAAGCTGTAGATGAGGGTAAGGTGGTACACACAGCCTATCTAGATCTTGCCAAGGCTTTTGACACCATCCCCCACTCTGGAATTATAGACAAACTCACTAAACTAGGTATAAATCCCTATGTCACAAGATGGGTTGCCAACTGGCTCACTGACCGAACCCACACTGTGAAAGTAGCAGACTCTAAATCCAACTTCAGACCAGTGACAAGTGGAGTACCACAGGGTTCATTCCTAGGTCCTCTCCTGTTTGGTATCTACTTCTCTGAAGTACAGGCTAACACAGAAGGTCTTTGGCTAACAAAGTTCGCAGATGACTGCAAACTAGGAGCCATAATCAAATCTCCTAATGATGTGGACATCCTACAAAAGGGCCTCACTGAGACAAATGCCTGGTGTCAAAGCCATGGTCTCAAGCTCAATGCCAAAAAGTGCATTGTCATCCCTTTTGGTAAAAACTCTGTACCCATGAACTACTACATAGGCGGTAGTCTACTTAACACCGAAAGTGTGATAAGAGACCTTGGGACACAGGTGGACAGTAGTCTCTCCTTTGATAATCACATCACCACAGTAGTCAGGAAATCCTTCTACATGGCACACCTCATCACAAAAGGTTTCTCATCCAGGAAAAAAAGAGGTCATTGTTCCCCTCTACTCATCACTCATTAGACCCATTATAGAGTACAATGCCCCTTTTGGTATGTACCTCACAAGACATCTACAACAACTGGAAAGGCCACATTAATACCTCACAAAGAGGATTACTGGTCTCAAACAGATGCCCTGCGCAGACCGTCTCAAAAAACTCCAGCTTTACTCTGTCGCATATCGCCTACTCAGAGGCGATCTTTGCCTAACATACAAAGCTATGTCAAACCCAGAGCTGTTGGACATGCTCCATGTAAAGAAATTCCAATCCCTCTGAGCTACACGCTCTAGGGACCTAAACCTTGTCACCACAATAAACAGAACATGCCGGAGGGATAGATTCCTGTTCCAGAGACTTCCCATACTCTGGAACAAACTACCTATCTATATCAAACAAAGCTCCTCATTAGCACTCTTCAAGAAAAATCTTGATGATTGGATGGGAAATAGGAAATTTACCCCGGGGATCACTTCTGTGGCTCTGCTTGACAGGGGCACAGGAAAATCATTTTCTTGGGTGGCAAAAGCCAGGGTACCATTTGGCTAGGCTTATATAGGCCCTAGGGCCAATAGCCTAGTACCTACCTATGAACCTATGAAGATTTTCATATAAATACTGTTATTAGTTTCAAATTTCATCTTCAGAACAATGAATAAGGTAAATGTGTTTTTGTCTTCTTTCTTTTTTCTCCTTCTTCTTTCTTAACATCTGTATTTTGCATTTTTTCTTTCACTACTTTCACTAGTCATAACTTATTTAATAATTTAATATCTTTAATTACATAAATAAGTTATTAATAGAAGATTTTTTTATAAAGGATGTAGTTACCTTCCTTTCTATCCATTGACTTTTATTTTTCTCTTAATGCAGGGAAAAAGAAAGAGTAATGAATAAGATATCAGTAAATTTGGTTGTTTATACAAAAGGGTGAAGAAAAAGCAACCCTATTTTATTTGAATTACATAGTTTTCATGCAGCATTATTCTTAGGCTGTATTTTATTACTGTGTTTATATATATATATATATATATATATATATATATATATATATATATATATATATATATATATATAGATAGATAGATATATATGTGTTTGCTGATGCTCTTTATTATCTGAATAGAGTATTTCTAATGTTGTGATTGCTGTGAAAATAACACATATGACTTTGCTTGGTCTATAGGTTGTGTTGAAGGCTCACAGACATGTTGTTTATCAAAAGATTCATTCAGTTAGTTTTTTGAACTTGGATGTATTTTTCATTATGTGAGTTGAGTAATGTGATTGTGAGCCCCACATCTGACAGTTGGCTCCTTTTACTATCTGTTTTCTTGGTGAAAATCAATTATTTCAAAACATGCAATTTTAATGTTTTGAGCCTTTCTCAAGATCAGCTGTAGCTCATACTCACTTCTGCTACTTTCATCAAACAAGAAGAAACCATTTCAAGTTTTATCCGGCACTAAACAGGAAGTTAAGCTGATAGAACTGACAATGAACAGTGAATGGAATGCTCGGCGATTCAAAATGGAGCAACTGAGTGATTATTTTAAAGGTGCACTAGTTGCTTATTAGTTATACAGATCCAATTTTACAAAGGTACTACTGTTCTCTCCTGTTAAGGCTGTATTTAGCATAATAGGTTGAGTGCATTGCAGCTAATACAAGTGTGAAATTGCTATCTCTACTGAGGGTTGTGCTCAAGTGTATGTCTAATTACAAGTAGTTCATATTTCCATTTGAAATACGGATGTTAAAATATTCACCTCATGAACAAAACTTGAGATGTGAGCCTTGGCATTTCCGTCGGGAAAACATTGCAAGTTGCTTGTTGTCGGACATTTGAGCATGATCTTTGTAGTGCAGGGAGCTTTTCTGTATTTATTAGACATTGCTGGGGGTCTGTGTGTGATTTCTTTATAAAACACAGATACAGGGGTTGAGGAAGTTTATGTATTCTCTTTACAGAAGACTAAGTTTTCTATATGCATATGGGTAATGTTCTTTTTTAAGGTAAATTCATGTCATTGTTTTTTGATTAACATGTGTGTCAGAGTGCTTTCACCATATGTGAAATTACATATGGAAAGCTTCATTGATATTTTACATTTTTGATGTGTGACTTTGCATGAGATCAAACTGAAGTTAACATTATGTACTGCTTGGTCATGCTTATCAGAAGCACCTTTCCAAAAGATATTTACTAAGCTTATCCTCCCAAGTTACTATAGTGTATTTGTGGTGCTCCATACAGTAAAATATTATTTTGATATTAAATTTTCCCGACCAGACAGTGGTCAAATAACTTAAATTACTACTGAGCTATACTCTCATCTAAATTCTATATAACCTGTACTGGCTCATGTATATTGTCTTTTGTCAACCTACAAGTTAATATATATCCATTTTACAATATTTGAGTGCCTCTCAGCCCAGATTATGTCTGAAAAGTGTTTCATTGCAATTAATTTATGGGAAGTAGATGATGAGGTGCTACTATACATGCAACAAACAATAAACTTGATACATGTAATTATAACTTGCAGCTGCTTTTAGGATTGGAAGTCACACTCTATTACCATATAGATATTATTCTAATATGTAGCTAGTGTTTTCTTTTAATGTGATTGCTCATAACTTATTATTTTGCTGACACTGCAACTAGTGGAGATGAGTTAATATTGTTATTTATGTGTATATAATACCATCCCCCGGATTCACGACTCCTCAATGTAAGACGTAATAAGTCTTACTCGGAGGCTGCAGTTGAAAGGTATGACATCAGCGTGCCATGAATATTCATGAGGGCACGCTGACTCAACAGTAACTCTTACATGGGCCAGGTATGAAAGCAGGGGGCGTGTCCGACTGCCGAGCAGTCTAAATGTCCACCCCCCCGCAAGTGTAGTAAAAGCAAAATGTCAACACACAAGAGCGAGTTCGCTCAAATGTACTTGCACCCAACACCACACTCCCTGACACTGTAAACCCCCATCACAGTTATAAAAAGTAAAATATTTATTTATTTTTTTTAAATCCATGATATAGCTGCCCATATTTGCGCGTGTGTGCGCGGGTGTGCCCATTGCTTAGCTATAGTTATCAATTCCGACATGGAAGAGCATAAGCACGCACTCGAGGCCCTTCTCAGTATGGAGAACATCGATGTCTGTGCTGTGACAGAAACCTGGTTCAAGGCTCCTGAGAGCACCCCAGCACTAGCAGGTTTCACCTCATATCATGCATTCTGGCCCCAAAATCCGGACAACACCAAGAAAGGAGGGGGGGTGTCCATATTCATAAAGGACACCCACACCTCAAGGTTGGTGGCAATGCACGATGCATCGGAGACCATCCAGGTGCAATTAACCATAGGCAAGACTGCTCTGCAATTTGTAGCATGTTACAGGCCACCCTCTCAAACTCAGGAACCTCACATGGCCTTCCTGAAAACAATGGATGGGATAAATGTATCTCCAAACACCATCATACTAGGTGACTTCAACTACCCTAATATAGACTGGGAACACTACTCAAGCCCAAACACTCTAACCCAAAGGTTCCTGGAGTTCATAAACTCAAATGCCATGGAACAACTAGTCACCATCCCCACAAGAGGAGAAAACATACTTGATCTCATCATCACGAACATGGGATCAAAATGTTCAACACCGGAAGTATACCCCTCACTGGTGAGATCAGATCATAAACTAATCTCGCTGGAGGTCCTCATCCCGCCCCCACCTGAAATAAAAAAGACCACAGTGAAAAACTTCTCAAAAACCAACTTCACACTTCTAAAAACTAATGTGGTCTCCTTTAAGGCCCCTGAGCCAGTGGTAAACATTACTCAAACCGCTGAATCACTTACAAATGCCTTCTACCAGCACCTACAGGACTGCATGGATCAGGCAATCCCAAACAAAACTAAGACTCTTTGTACCAAAGGCAAGCGTCCAGTCTGGTGGACCCCAGCCATAAACAAGCTCTACAACAAAAGGAGGAATCTACTACAAGATAGAGCAAAATCCTTGAAAGGTAAGACACCTTTGATCATTATAAGTAAAAAACTAAGAGCTCTCATAAAATCATCCAAGGCAAATTTTGAGAGAAAAATCGCCAAGGACTCAAAAGACAATCATAAGGCCTTCTTTAGCTATGTTAGAAACCTAGGAGGAAACTCCCAGATATGCTCAGAATTAGTTCAAAATGATGTGAAGATTACTGAACCTACACACATTGCCAACATACTGGCTGACAGCAAAACAAAGAAGTAGAGGCCAGGAAACAGCGTGCAAGAATAATCCACAGATACAATAGCGTAGAAATAATTTATTACCGCTTTCGTCAAGGGACTTCTTCAGAATACTCAATGTTAATCATGAACAGAGGGAAGCCATGTGGCAGATTCGTTTAAAATCTGACAAGAGCCCAGGTTTAAATGGCATGATTAACATCAAATGTTTTTTAAAAAATGGTAAGTTAGACATTAAAAAGGAAAACATAGGTTCTTTGTTTTTATAATGTGCAGGTTTGCTTTAAATGGTTTTAGATTTTGTATTAATTGCTTGATTGATTGATTAACAGCATTATTTAAGGGTTTTGTTTTTTTGTGATTGAGTATTCTGAAGAAGTCCCTTGACGAAAGCGGTAATAAATTATTTCTACGCTATTGTATCTGTGGATTATTCTTGCACGCTGTTTCCTGGCCTCTACTTCTTTGTTTTGCTTTCTTTGTGGCATTTCGTTTGGATACTGGCTGACAGGTTCAGTGCAAACTTCTCCCCCCCTCCCCCCCAAAAGGAGAGATATCTATACCAGAGGATTGTAGCCCCCCAAACATCTCCAACACCCAGGTGAGAACTGCTCTCTCCAAAGCAAAAAACACAGCATCCATGGGACCGGATGGTGTCCCCGGCTGTGTGCTCCACGAACTCAATGAGGAATTAAACCCGCAGTTAGGACAGCTGTTTAATCTTAGCCTCACCTCAGGATACGTACCCAAGGAGTGGCGCACGGCGACTGTGGTCCCACTTCACAAGGCGGTGCCTCCACCGACCCTGGAAATTACCGTCCCATTAGCTTGACAAGCCTTATCTGCAAAGCCATGGAGAGGATCATAATGGAACTCATAAATAAAGACATAGGGAACTTGCAGACTTTGGATCCAACCCAGTTTGGCTTTGTCAAAGGCAGATCATGCCTTTTAAACTTGGTTGACTTTTTGAGACAGTCACCAAGGCCATTGATGAGGGAAAGGCAGTCCATACAGCCTACCTTGACCTGGCAAAGGCCTTCGACACAATACCCCACTCAGGTATCATGGAAAAACTCATCAGCTTGAATGTAAACCCATACATCACAAGATGGGTTGCAAACTGGCTAAGTGACAGAACCCACAGGGTCAGAGTTGCTGGAGCCATGTCAGACTCAAAGCCTGTCACAAGTGGTGTCCCACAGGGATCAGTCCTGGGTCCACTCTTGTTCGGCATCTACTTTTCTGAAGTACAAGCAAACACAGGAGGGTTATGGCTGACAAAGTTTGCAGATGACTGCAAACTGGGCGCCATAGTTGAAAACACATCTGACACAGATATCCTTCAGAAGGGCCTCACAGAAATGGATAACTGGTGCCAGAGCCATGGCCTAAAGTTAAATGCCAAGAAATGCATAGTCATACCCTTCGCCCAAAACAAGGTTACCCCTAGCTACCATATAGGTGGCAATCCACTGAGCACAGAAGAAGTCATCAGGGATCTGGGGACCCAGGTTCACAGTAGCCTTTCATTTGACACTCATGTTGCTAAAGTAGTTAGGAAAACCTTCTACATTGCCCACCTGATCATGAAGGGATTCACATCTAGATCAAGGGAGGTCATCGTCCCCCTGTACTCATCACTCATTAGACCTATGATTGAGTACAATGCCCCATTAGGAATGTATCTGACCCGACACCTGCAGCAGCTGGAAAGGCCCCAAAAGTTCCTCACCAAAAGGATAAAGGGTCTCAAAAATATGTCTTATGCTGCCCGACTGAAAGAACTCCAGCTCTATTCAGTCTCATACCGCTTGCTCAGAGGAGACCTGTGCCTGACATATAAGGCCATGTCAAACCCTGATTTGATGAATATGCTTCACCTCAAAAAATCTAGATCCCTCAGAACCACAAGGGCGGGAGACTTAACCCTTGACACGGTTATTAATAGAACGTGCTGGAGGGACAGATTCATCACCCAGAGACTCCCTATGCTGTGGAACAAAATCCCGGTACATGTGAGGCAGAGCACCTCGCTGGCCTTGTTCAAGAGGAATCTTGACCAATGGATGGGGGATCGCAGATATACCCCAGGGATTACTTCAGTGTCACTGCTTGACAGAGGCACAGCAAAATAATAGGCATAGTTTTATTCAAACTAAAGGGGTGGCGAAAGCCAAATAACTATGGGCTAGGCTTATAAATGCCCTTGGGCAGATAGCCTAGTACGAACCTATGAACCTATAAGAAAGAATGTTTATACAAATCACACCAAATTGCAATAGCGTAATCGTAGAGCGTATGTACAGGTTCACGGTTCGAGTCCCACCACTCCCCTTCTTATTTATGTTTTAAATCAGTATTTGAAATAATACCAGACATATATGATGAAAATATTAGTAAAAGCAGTGAAATGGCCAATGTATCAGTGAACAAAATATATATTTTTAAAGGATCCAGATATATAATAGCCCGCCGTTAAGCAATGCTTTACCCAGCGAAACAGAGGTGCCCATAGTTGAATAGCGCTTTACCCAGCTAAACAGAGTTGCCCATAGTTTAATAGTGCTTTACCCAGCACAATGTGCTTGCGTGGACGTGCGCGCCGCGCCAACCAGGGCACCGGGGGAGCACCATAGAGCAAAGTTGCTTAAACACAGCCACACCCCCTAGCCTGTCTAGACAGTATTAAAATAAAAGAATGACAAGGTTCGAACCCAGGACACTGTGCATCATAATCAAAGTACAGAACCACTAAGCCATGACAACATAGGGGAAGTGGCCACTATTAACATTCATATACTTACAAATGGTAGTTTAACCATTACTAAGCAGGTCTGCAGTCAGCCGAGAATTTTACAAAACAGCCAATCACGAAAAAGTGTGGGAAATGCAGCATATTTAAGCCCCACAGGCGGGAATACACGCCATAACTGATTGTAGCTCACATCTGCAGTTAGAATGTCTGATGTCGGAGAGGGAACACGCTTCTGAGCGCAACGTTGGGGCATCGAGGTGTTCAAATGCATGGTTTGGCTCCTTGTCCACCATCACGAGTCAAGACTCCTGCAGGGCCAGTTCCAAGGGACGGAGTACAAGGCAGAGGCTTGGAACCAGTTAGCTCATGACCTCACCAGTGCCACAGGCATTCCTTGGACTGGTGAGCAGGTCCATCACCACCATGCAGACCTGAAGAGATGAAAGCAGGACCGCCTTAACCAATGGATACAGGAGGACCGTGGGATGTGGGATGCCCCACAACTGAGTATGTAGCCATGGAATGCAGTATGTAAGAATTGATAATGGAGTATGTATAACGGATAGGTATGTCTCAATATCACTTCATTTACTTTACAGCTGCAGGTGACCATGCTATGAATCAGCAAGCCTATGCTGATAGGCTGCTAAGGCTGCGCCACCAGGCAGGTTAGTGATTATTCTGCATGTATTGTTATATAAAATATGGGAGAGAGCATGAAAGAAAGTGTTGTAGTCCAATAAAACAGCCATAAAATTGCCTGAATAAGTCCTCCGCATGTACTGTCAGATAAAACGTCAGAGAGGCAGAAAAAGAGTGTAGTAACCCATTAAGAAAGGCAACATATGTCTGGAGTAATATCTCTGCAGGTACTGTCATATAACATAACTGAGTGAGCCTGAAAAAAGATTGTTCTAACCTATTAATAAAGGTATAATATGTCTTGAACATGTCTGCCATATACACTGTTAAAACAAATAAAGGAGTGAGCCTGTGGAAAAGTGTGTAATGTCATTAATAAAGGTCTAAAACCCAGAGTGTGTCTGTGTCACAGAGTCTGAAATGTTGTTGTAACCTTGCATTATACAAACAGTACTGTTTGAAAAGGTGCTGGCAACCCAGAGTTGTGCAGTCCCATATAAAGTGGGTGATGGAAGTGCTAGTAGCTGTGAAAAATATATACAGTCCACAACAGTCAGTTACTGGCTGGCATGAATAAGTAAATCTGGCACACGTGTAGCATGTTATTTTTTCGCCAAAAATGTGAGTGTGTGTCAAGAAATGCAGGGTTCTGTATAAATCGAAGTGAAAATGTCATGTGAAAACATCCCAGATATGTAGATAAAGAAATATAAATGCAATCAAGAAATATGTAGCAGTAACATCTGCATCCTGGACAGTTAGTATGTCAAATATAGGTCAGGCATATACTGAACTAGCCAAACCCATTACACAACCTAATGTATGGTGGCAAGTGTAATTATACATGTAGGGGATATACACTTGCAGTCACTAGGAATGTAGTGTAGATGAAAAGGTCATTAAAAGATGTTAACCGAGTTTTTTTCTACACCCTACTGTATGTGCATAAACCATGCAATCCCACACCTCAATGGGTATGTGTACTCTTAAATATTTGTTGGGACATGTGTTCTATTGTTCTATAAATATTTGCATTCACGTTGATGCATGTGCCCTGTTTAAACACCACAATCATGGTGGCTTGTTGCTACCAAACATCCCTGCATGCTGTTGGAATAACCACTGTGGTTCAATATATGCATGAGTTATGCTTGCTGTTCAACTGTTGTACCCTTGGTGTGTTGGGTTAATGGGAATATTATTGCATGCTGTTACAACTAATCTGGAATGCTGTTTTGCTTATGTTGTAATTAAACACACCTAATTACAGAACGTATGGGAAGGCCGGTCCCACCTGTCCCACCTCAGCCGGTGAGTGCACCTGGCACCAGCAGGTCTTGTGCCCAGCCCGGGCTCCCCTCCTTCATTGGTCCTGTGCCACCTTCGGGTGGAAGCACTGCAGGGGATGGGGCTCATCCCACCCGTGCAAGTGTGGGCAGAGAAGGGCCACCTGTCACCCTTCGAAGTGTCTGGGCTGTGGTGTGTAGGGAGATCCAGCATTCAGTCGCTGATCCCCTACGCCAGCTTGAGGAGAGAGTGGCGCGTCTCTTGGGTGAGCCTGCCCATCCTACTCAGCCCCCAGCACAGCCACCCTCGGGGCTGTGAAGGTGCAGTGGTGACTGCCCATGGGTGGGGATCTCAGTTCCACTGTTACCATCTGTGGGATCATGGGCTTGCGATTTCCAAACAACCTTCCCTGTCAATTGTGTTCACCCACCCCATGTGTCAAATCCCGCCCCTGTATGCATCTTGTTTGTCTTGTCTGTTTACCTCCCCAACTTACCTCCCCAAATATACCTACATCTCCTACCTCACATTCCACTCTCACCTGAAAAAAAAATTAAAAAAAAGGGCAATCTGTTCCCACAAAAAAATTACGCCCCATACATAGCTGCCCATTTTGCACACATGTCCGCCGGACATGTAAACTGATAATTATAATTGGCAGTACAACATACTCTGTTGTCCTCACCACTCTCTCAGAGGTGGAAGGTTGCAAATTTCATACCAGATTACGAACATATGCACAGCGGTTGCTGGTAAAGAAATGAGCAGCTATGGGCCTTCCCTACACCCTTCCTGCACATGCCAGCTGGTTTCCCTACTGTCTTTCCCTCTCTGTGCCCCCTTTTTCACCACTTTCCTATCTCCCCATGTTCTTTTCTTTCAAAGAAATTAGTGCGGGGGTTAGCGGGAGTAAGCACTTTTAAGCAGTAGTTAGCAGGGGTGCGCGACTGTGAGCTTGTGTGCACTTAGTTAAGCATCGCTAAGCATCACGCAAACCTGCACAAGCCTGCTTACAACTGCTTAAAAGTGCCTTAGTCATTCTGTATGACAGGGCCCTTGTATTGCTCAGCAGCAAAATAAAATACACCTGTCAGTCTCGAACCCCAGACCTTGGGCTCACCAGTCTGCATGAAGTACCACTACACCACAGCAGATATACAATAACGTGGTGCTGAAAGAAATATCTCATGCATTACAATGAGTGACTGTAAAGGGAGAATAGGAATGGCATAACACAAAGCATGTTCTGTGGCCCTTAACCAGCAAGTGTTGTGGAATTACATGGCATGACTGTGAAAAGAGAACCAGCCATGCTAGCTGGGAATAATGTTACAATAGCACCTTACAAACCCCACACAGTATCAGAGCAGGATAAACTGTGACTGGTTTACAGGGATGTCCCTGATTTGCAACAAATGTTAGCTGTGCCCCTCAGACTCCCTGTGAAATGTAGTAACAGTAGGCAGAAAGGTGGGGAATCCCACTTAATGATAAATGTCAATAAGTGAGAGTAGACACTGCTTGCACTTCAGAAAAGGTGTAGTAATACATATGCTCAGAATCCCCCAAAGTTGCAACTGCAAAATATCTGAAATATATCACAGGTGTAGCCCACTGATATGTACCTTTCCCCTGAGGCTGTTCAAATACATACCTGAGAGTATCTGAGGCCTGGAAGAGTCAGAAACACACAGGCATGTCAACCTGTCTGCTGTTACACACTCTGCGAATAGCTGTAGAATGAATTCCACAAGCATGCCCTTATTTAGGAGTACAACACAGAAATATCAAAGGATGTAGCCATGTACTGCTAGCAACCACCGGTGACAATGCCATTGTTTAGGTGCTGAAAAGACTGGTGTGGTGCACAGTCAATGAATACTAGGCTAACCTCTGTCTACCGTCTGGATATGTCCACAAGTGGGAGCTACTCAGACAGATTACTAGCCTTTATAGACTTACAGGTACACAGCAACTCTGCATGTTCAGCAAGATAAACATCACACGATAATTAATAATGCACTATGCAGTTCTGCACTCCTACCCAAAGGTACTATATATCTGTGTAGTCAGGCACAACGAAGGGTGTGGGTAGGCATACACAGTAGTGAAATATGTCCAGTTGTCCTGAGCAGACTGTGCTAATGTCAACACAAACAAACCACAAACTGTTCAGAAGTGAGTAACATACTAATGACAGTATAGTAGTTCACAAACAGTGCATGTGCCTGATATTCATAATTGGTAGTACAACATACTTAGTTGTCCTCACCCCTCTCTCAGGGGTGGAAGGTTTCAAATATCCCTCCTAATGTATTGCATATGCACAGCTGTTGCTGGTAAAGAAATGGGCAGCTATGGACCTTCTCTACACCCATCCTGTACATCCCGAGCTGGTTTCCCTACTGTCTTCCCCTCTTTGTGCACCCTTTATCACCACATTCCTATCTCCCCATTTACTTTTCTGTCAAAGAAATGAGTGCAGGGGTTAGCAGGAGTGAGCACTTGTAAACAGTAGTAAGCAGGTTTGCACTAGTGTGCGCATGTGTGCGCTTAGCTTAGCATTGCTAAGATATGATAAGCTAAGCCAAGCTTAGTTTAGTATTGCTAAAATAAAATAAGCTAAGCTAAGCTTAGCTTAGC